>NW_018222712.1:8982-13453 GCF_001263595.1 Phalaenopsis equestris
TAAACTATAAAAGATATGAGATCAGTTTGATTTCATATTTTTCTAAAATTAAATATATATGTAAATTAAAATGTCCCTCTAAAGCAGCCCATGGGAATCTGATTACAACAACCAACTGCTTCTACAGCTAAAAATGTGCTGACATGATGATTTGAACTCCAATCTTCATTTACTTTTTGATTTGACCAATTGAAATGTTAAAATTTGTTGAGAAACATATATTTCAAAAGGGCTATGATTTCTATAACATGGGGAGAATCACATTTGATTTCATGGGAGAGAATGTCATCCCTGGAGTTGGGTGCAAATAAATAGGAAAATATAATTTGTTGGATGCAGAATTGGAGAATTTATGGTGACAGACTAAAATCTCCAATTTGGTCTAGTTGATTGGAAATTGATGCAAGATTGTTAGCCCTTTAGATGCAAGAGTAGTGGGAGCTCTGGAGTGATAGTCAGTATCTGATACACCTAAAATATATGCATTTTTAGACTCATATTTTATTCTCATTTTTTGTGATATTGCCATTTTTTGTGATATTATTCTCATTTTTTGTGATATTGCACTTTAATGGAAGTTATTTTTTATGTTTTATTGCAGGTTGTTAATTTTCAGGACTTGCAGCAAAAAGAATGAAATTTGGAGTCAAAATTGAGAAGTTAAGAAAATGTTCAGCACAGACGACACCAGACTTAGAGCCAACGGTGTCGTTTGATAGAGAAGGTGGAATTAATTGAATGGACTCTGGCACCGAAGACGTCAGTGTCGGGGGGGGGGGGCTGTTTCTGGTGGCGAGTCTAGAAGATTCAACAAATTTAGATGCTTTTTGAAGAGTTTTTGGATGCATCTATTGGAAAACCGACCTAGGCTCTCTTTAGGGCAAAAATTTGATCAAAAAACCCCCCACCCCCCTTCACACCATTTCACATTCTTCCACTCAATTAGTTTTCCTCTTTACATGCCTACATTCCACACCATTCCACACCATTAGTTAGTTATTATTATTAAGGTTTTGAGTTTTTTTGGTGAGTTTAAGTATGAAATCTTCTCTAAGAATTGTTAGAGAGGAAGAGAAGTGAGAGCTTTCTTCTTCCTATATTTCCTAAGAGAGTCTACAAGGGATTTGCTTTCAGCAAGAGTTTTATATTAGTGCTATTTGTTTATTATTATTGTATGAACTTTCTTTTATATATGAAATTTGTGTTTTGTTATATCTTTATCATGAAGTTTGAGTAGTTTTCTTTATCTTTCTCCCAACTCTAACATATGGTGAAATGAAGAGATAATTTGGATGTGCCAAAGTTAAAATTTAAAATAAATTGTGATAGTTTTTCAACTGTGCACTTAATTTACTTTTCGATCTAGCCAATTGAATTGTTAAAATATGTTGTCATACAAATTAAGCGGTAAATGGAATATGAGTTCTACAACATAGTGAGAATCACATTTATGTCCATGAAGGAGTGTTTCGTTAATGGAACTAATAGCAAATAAATAGGGAAATTTACTTTGTTAGGTGTAGAATTGGATATTTCTAGGGTGACAGGCTAAAAATCACTAATTCGTTCTTAGTGTTTAAAAAACTAAAGCGAGAGTTAGCCTTTAGAGGAAAGGAAGTGGGAGATCTGGAGTGGGAGCCGGTATCCTCCTAGCCTAGCCACTGATTTAGGGACTAAACCTGATTAGCCAATAATTTTCTATAACACTGAATCATGGTAGAGAATTAAAATTGCTCCTTTTTAGCACAATACAAAACTAATCAATTTATCTCGTCTTATTTCACCAAAAACTCGTTGTAGTTGGAAAGATGATTTTCTATATATGAAATCTTCACCACATAAACATAGTTTAGTTGTTCATAAACATAGTTTAGTTGTTAACATAGTTTAGTTGTTACTGTTTTAAACTCTGCATTTAAGTTTTGCTAGTAGTTAATAATTTAGTTTTATTAGCATCTTGCAAGTTTAAAATTAGTGACAGTAATTTTGTTTATTCTCTTTGAATTTTCTAGTTAATTTATCATTTTAAATTTAAACCTTCCCTGTGGGATTGATATTTGGAACTGAAACAGAAAGTCTTATACTACTTGATAATGATACGTATACTTGCATAGACTCCCAATTTTAAGATCTTAATGTTATTATTATTAAAATACAACATCAAGATTCTGGCACCGTTGTAAAGTGGAGTTAATTTTATAAATTTTACACAACTATATTCAACTAGGATCATCCTACCGCGATTAAGTGCTTCACACCATTAATGGAGAAGGTAACAGTAAATAAATTAGATTTGGTAAATTAGGAATTTTTGATATAAAATATATATAAAAAATATCAAAAAAATTAAAAAATCAAAAAAAAATTATATATATATATATATAATTATATTTAAGAGTATTTTTAAGAAATTTTCATTTGCTTATTATATTTGTTTATGCCTATATTTGTTTACATGAAGTAGTGGATCTAAAGGATTATTACCTTATGATTCAGAATTAGAATATACTATTAACAAAATTCAAAAACAACAAAAAGAAATAAAAAATTTAAATGTAATGGCAAATAAGTTAGATAATCAAATAAATGAAAATCAGCAAAAGATCTTTAAGAGATTATGCTAATCCAACAACAGATGAACTTCACTTAACTATTCAAAATCTTGATGTTGCTGCTAATTCATTTGAGCTTAAACCTGCTATTATCCAATGCTAATTCATTTGAGCTTAAACCTGCAATTATCCAAGTGGTACAAAATTATCAGTTTAGAGGAACACCTACTGAAGATCCTAACTTACATCTTCCTAGTTTTCCTTAAATACGTGCTACTTTTAAATATGACGGCGTGTCTAATTATGTTGTTAGACTTAGACTTTTTCCTCTTTCATTAAGGGATAAAGCCAAAGCTTAGTTAAATTCATTATCACCTGGACCTTCAGAACTTGGGGAGAACTATCGGAAAAACTCTTGGCTAAGTATTTTCCACCCTTGAAAATTGCTAAGCTTAGAAATCATATTACATCCTTATGTCAGTTTGAAGAAGAATCGATATGTGAAGCCTGGGAGAGATTTAAGGATCTCCTTAGAAAATGTCCACACCATGCTTTACCAGATTGGTTTTTAATTCAAACCTTTTACAATGGATTAGTAATAACACTTTGATCTTTTATAAATGTTATTGCAAATCTTTAATGTCAAAACATTTTGATGAATCATACTCTTTAATATATGAAATGAGTACTAACAATTTTAAATGGCCCACTGAACGGGTAAATCTTAAGACAGTAGCTAGTATTCATGAATCTGATGCAATGTCTATTTTAGCATCTCTAATTGTTGCTATTTCAAAAAATATTGATCATTAGGAGTGAAATATTCTCAAATACCCCTAGTATTAGAAGAAAATTCACTGAGAGATAATTGATACTCAATCATCTTATGAAACTTTGGATGCTATTAATAATTGAAATAACAATTAGTATTCTAACTATTTCAACCCTAGATGGAAAAATCACCCAAATTTTAGTTGGAATAATTATAACAATTCAAAAAACCCTCAGGAAATTTAAATAATCAATGAAATCCTAACTATCAAACTAGTTATCCTCTTGGATTTAATTCTAACCGTAACCCACTTGTTAAGGAAAAGAAGTTAATGATGAAAGAGGTAATCTTGAATATGGGAAATCAAATACAAAATCAAGGGGATGCTATTAGAAATATTGAAAATCAATAAGGACATGTTGCTACTGCACTTAGTAACAGACCTTCAGGAAATCTTTCGAGTACTGTGGAAGTTAATCCTTAAGATTAAAATAAGGAACAAATTAAGGCAATTCAATTATGAAGTTAATTGAAACAATAATCCAAAGAGAAGCTGTAGTTGATGAGAAGAAGGAAGAGATGGAAAGTGACCATAATGATAATGAACAAACACAAGTTCCTCAAGAAAAACCATTACCTCCATTTCCTCAACAACTAAAGCAGAAGAATAAAGGTAACCAATTTACAAAATTTTGGGAAATCCTTAAAAAATTAATGATAAACATTCCTTTCATTGAGGCTTTGGAACAATTGCCAAGTTATATGAAATTTATGAAAAAATTACTAAACAAGAAAAGGAAGTTTGCAAATCATGAGACTGTTGCACTTAGTGAAGACTGTGGCGCTATTATCCATAAAATGCTTCCTGAAAAATTAAAAGATCCTGGTAGTTTTACTATACCTTGTGCAATTGGAGAAAAAGTTTTACGGCAAAGCTTTAAGTGATTTAGGAGCGAGTATCATTCTTATGCCTTAATTGATTTTTAAACATTTAGATTTAGGAGAGATTTCCCCTTTTACTGTAACTCTTCAGTTAGTTGAACGATTACTCACCTATCCTAAAAAGTTATAGAAGATGTATTAATAAAAATTGATAAATCTATTTTTGCTGCAGACTTTATAGTATTAGATATGGAGGAAAATAAAA
>NW_018222713.1:0-10616 GCF_001263595.1 Phalaenopsis equestris
GGGTGGTGGTTGAGGTAAGGGCGGGGTGGGTGTGGGAGTGGGGATGGGAGTGGGTGTCGAAGTTAGGTGGCCTCTCCTAACATGCTTCTTCATTAGATAGCGTTGTGCTCCATGCACCCACCCCCCGAGTGGGGAGGGAGAACGTCCCTGACTCTAATTAACATCTGTAACATAGAGAATACATTTTATTAATTAGTTCATATAACAACATACTATGTAATAAACTAAAAACAGAACAGTAAAAAACATAAAACATATAATTATGCAATACACAGGTTGAAGAAACTGTAAAATACAAGATAGAACTACTAAAATTGAAAACACAAAAATATGTAATAAACTGTAATACAAATTTCAATGAAAAATACTATATACAGACGACACAGGATGCAAGTGTAAGTCCTACTGTTGCAGATCAAGATGTGTCAGGTGGCACGGGATGTACACTATTGTTAGTACTACGTAAGTGGTATAGATTAAAGAAAAACATAATTATCTTGTATATTTTTATGCACAAAATCAAGAATATCGAGCTGGTAGAGTTTTGAGGAGTTTTTTTTACCTACTTCTAAATGGGGATGTTTGAACTGGGAAATTTTGAGTTAGCTATTGTTCATGCTGCATATGCTTAAGGCTTACTATTTTACTATACACTTGGGATAACACACAAGGATTTTAGCTGAAATATTAGAGTTTTCCAACAATCATACCTCTGTTAAGAAGTTCAACTCATTGTTAAGTTTTTTCGGTGTGAAGAACAAGAAGAGATAATTCCTGCAAAGAAGTAATTTGAGGACATTCTAGGAATAGAATTATGAGAAGCATCAACCCATTTAATTTTAGAAAGATTTCAATTCAAGGACAAGCGAGTAGATAGTGTTGCGGTATATAGAAATATAACGATCGGCGACGAAGCAAAAAATAGAACGAGAAAATTCACACCGAAAGAACACACAGATTTACGTAGTTCGGCAAATTGTTTTATCCACGGAGTTGCAGAGGATTTTATTAATTGAGGAATTTACACTGTTTGATCAAATTGACAATTACAAGAAAGAATTTTCTTACTTTCTCTCTCTCTATATCCGAGAGCCACAACAGAAGACAAGTTTAAAGAAAGAAAACACTGCAAGCAACAATTCCTTCTTCCTGTCCTCACCTCAAGCAAGAACTCCTTCCTGCCTTCACCGCAATAAAGAAAACACTGCAAGCATGTAGTACTTCTTCTGGTATCAATATCTCCAGCTAGATCAGCATCAACATAGCCCCGTACCTTTGAACTCTTTCCTGAGAAACACAAGCAAGTTTTTGCAGAGCCCCTTAGGTACCTCAAGATCGACTTCACCGGTTCCCAATGTTCCTTTCCAGGATTACTCATGTGTCTGCTAACGACTCCCACTGCATGGGCAATATCTGGTCTGGTGCAAACCGTAACATACATAAGTGAACCAATAGATGAAGCATAAGGAACCTTACTCATGTGATCTTGTTCCTCCTCTGACTTGGGTGACTGATTCTTGTTGAGTCTGAGGGTGTGTCAACTGGTTTGGCCTTATCCATGTTGAACCTGCTAAGTACATTTTTCACATACTCAGCTTGAGAGAGTTTCAACATACCTCTGACTCTATCTCTGACAATTCTCATTCCAAGGATTTGCTTAGCTGCTCCCAAATTTTTCATTGCAAAGTGCTTTGACATCTGCTCCTTCAGATTATTGATCTCCTCAATGCAATAAGCATATCATCCACATACAACAGTAGGATGATATAGTAATTATCAAAATACCTGACATAACAACAGTGATCTGCCTGACTTCTGTTGTACCTTGCATTGTGTATGAAATTATCAAATTTCTTGTACCACTATCTAGGAGCTTACTTCAGGCCATACAAGCTCTTCTTCAATCTGCAAACTGACTCTTCCTTTCCCTGTACCACAAACCCTTTTGGTTGGTGCATTTAGATGTCTTCTTCAAGATCCCTATGAAGAAAGGTTGCTTCACATATAACTGCTCAAGGAAGAGATCTTCAGTAGCCACCATAGACAGTACCATTTTAATGGTTGTAAGCTTCACCACATGAGAGAAAATCTCGGAATAATCAATATCGTGCTTCTGTTGAAAACCTTTTACAACAAGTTTAGTCTTGTACCTTTTACTGCCTTCATGCTCTGTCTTCACTCAATACACCCACTTGTTGTGTATTGTCTTCTTCCCAGATGGAAGTTCTGCCAACTCCCAAATCTGATTTTCTAGCAGAGAATCTATCTCCTCCTTCATAGCAAGCTCCCACTTGCTCGAATTTTCATATTACAAGGTTTCTTCATAACTTTGAGGTTCTCCACCATCTGTCAGCAGAATGTAGTTCAAAGTTGGAGAATAATGCTGTGGAGAACGTCTAGCCCTTTCTGACCTGCAAACTGCAACTGAAGGGGTAGACTACTCTGAAACTGTCAGTGGAACAATATGAGTGGATGCCTAGGATCCACTCTCCTCATCACCTGCATCTCTGTCCTGCACTGTGACCTCTGGTAAATCACCAAACTTTACCAACTTAGATTCCTTCAGTGTTGTTTCAAAAATTGTATTGGACTTGTCTTTGTACATAACCTTCTCATTGAAAATCATGTTCCTGTTCCTTATGATCTTCAGAGTTTGATCATCCCAGAAATGATATCCAAATGCATCATCTTCATACCCAATGAAATAACACTTCTTTGACTTAGTCTCAAGTTTACTTCAAGCATCAGGATTAATTAGAACATAAGAATGACATCCAAAAGTTTTAAAGACAACCAAAAGTCTTAAGGTGAGAGAATTTTACCTCTTTCCCACTCCAGACTTCCTCAGGTAATTCACAGTTTAATGGAACAGATGACAATCCGTTGATCAAATAAACTGCAGTGTTGATCGCTTTTGCCCATAAAGTTGAAAGTATTGGTAGTCCAGCGTGCAATCTCATGCTTCTAGCCCGCTCATTAATGGTCCTGTTCATACGCTCTACAACACCATTTTGTTGTGGTGTCCCTGGAATTTTCTTTTCCATTCTGAGTCCCTGAGCTGCACAGTACTCCTTGAACCCACCATCAATGTACTCACCAGCACTATCAAACCTTAGACATTTCAGCTTTAAGCATGTCTCTGTCTCAACCATGGCCTTCCAAGACTTAAATACACTAAATACATCAGATTTATACTTCAAGAAATAAACCCATACCTTTCTGCTATGATCATTAATGAATGTGATGTAGTAATGAGAGCCTCCAAGAGATGTCACTAGAAAAGGTACCCATACATCTGTGTGTACAAGATTCAGCTTTCCTGCCTTTGGCGTCCTGCCACCTTTCAAGAAACTAACATTCCTCTGCTTCCATATAATGCAACACTCAGATGCCAAGATTAACTGACTTCAGTTCTGGTAGCTTACCTCTGGACTGAAGTTTTTTCATACCTCTCTTACTCATGTGGCCAAATCTGCAATGTCACAACTCTGATGTGCTCGTTGTGCTCTCTGCAATAGTAGTATCAACATTGCTAATTAAACCTGTAGTCATATATAACATACCGGTCTTTTATACATGTTTTCTTACCTCGAGTCAGTACCAGTGCTCCTTTAGTAACCTTCCAGGTGCTATCTGAGAACACTACTGAATGTCCACACTCATCAAGCTGCCCAACAGAAATGAGGTTCTGACCTTTTGCAGGGTCCACTTTTTCTTATTTGAAAGTGCAATGTCAATATCTTCTATTCCTACCACGTTCAGAGCTTCTTCATCTGTCAAATATATTTTCCCAAAGTCATCTAAAACATAATTTCACATCAATTCCCTATTGAAAGTTGTATGGAAAGAAGCTCTTGAATCAAGTATCCAGTCATCAACAGAGCTATGAACTGCTAGCAGTAGTGCATCATCTGATTCTTCAGTTACCACATTCGTACTATCATTCTCCTTCTTCTTAGGATTCTTACAGTTCCTCCTTTTATGGTCATTTTTTCCACAATTCCAGCAAGTTTCTTGTTTACTAGGCCTTGACTTGCTCCTGCTTCTGTTTTTTTTAAATTTTTATCTTCCCCTGTTTGAGTTCCTATCATGTGATCTTTCTCTGGAATCAACATTTAGTGTTGAACTCGAACCTGAGATCTCACCAGAATCTTTTCTGCTCGCCTCCTCAACCAAAATCAAATCATGAATATCTTCAAATTTCAGTTTAGATTTACCTGCAGAATTACTGACAGTCATCCTCATAGCTTCCCAGCTATTTGACAAACAAGCCAACAAGATCAGTGCACGTCTCTTATCATCAAATTCAATTTTCACAGACGATAATTGATTTGTGATATTATTAAAATCATTCAGGTATTGTAAAACCGACGTACCTCCCGTCATCTTCAAATTGAATAACTTCTTCATCAGATACACATTGTTATTTGCAGATGACTTTTCATACATACCTGACAGGGCTGTGATAAGATCTGCAGTAGTCCTCTCCTTGACGACGTTGTGTGCAACGGACCTCGATAAGGTCAATCGAATAACCCCCAGAACCTGTCAATCCAACAGATTTCATTCACCTTCATTCATTCTTTCAGGTCTTTTCCCCAATAATGGAAGATGGAGTTTCTTCTCATAGAGGTAATCCTCTATCTGCATCCTCCAGTAACCAAAATTTGTGCCATCAAATTTCACGATCCCTGAAAGTTTCACTTCATCCGCAACCATTGGCTCTGATATCAGTTGTTGCGGTATATAGAAATATAACGATCGACGACGATGCGAAAAAAAGAACGAGAAAATTCACACCAAAAGAACATAAAGATTTACGTGGTTCGGCAAATTACCTACATCTACGTAGTTGCAGAGGATTTTACTAATTGAGGAATTTACACCATTTGATCACGTCGACAATTACAAGAAAGAAATTTCGTACTTCCTCTCTCTCTGTATCCGAGAGCCACAACAGAAGACAAGTTCAAAGAAAGAAAACATCGCAAGCAACAATTCTTTCTTCCTGCCTTCACCTCAAGCAAGAACTCCTTCTTGCCTTCACCGCAAGAAAGAACTCCTTCCTTCTTCTTCCACTATCTTCTTTGCATGAGAAGAATCTTTTCGGGAACTGAAGGAGGAGCGGGCGGAGATGAAAATTCCTGTTTCGCGAGAGAGGAGAGAAGCCTTCTAGTTTCAAGAGCGACGGAGACGGGACGGGCAGTTCGCGAACGATACTAGAGCCAAAAGCCTTCGCGAACTGATGGGGCAGAAATATCGTGCGAGAAGGGAATCGCGAAATCAGAAGAGGCGAACGTGGGAGAGAGAGAGACGGGAGCGTTTAATAGGTTTTTTTTCGTTTTTTTTTTTAACCAGGCTGCACCTCGACAGATAGAAGATTGGATCTTTTTAAGGAATAGCCTGAAGTTTTTTTACTTAAGGTTGCGACCCAAGAAGTTTTAAAATCAAATCAACATGGTAATGATTGCTTTATGATGAATTGTTTCAGGGATCAACATCATTTCTTTATTTTTGTTATGTTAAAGAAGATATTGAAGATATTCTCAAAAGAGTCCATTCAGATGAGTACAGTAGTCATTCTAATAGAAGAACATTGGCCAAAAAAGAAATGTATAAAGAAGATTTTGAAGAATTCTCAAAATGATGTGAACAATATCAAAATTTGCACACAATACAATTTTCACATATTATAACAATATTATATGCATGCGGCATTCTATTATGTAAGTGATTGATCTTACTTGTTATTTCCACATGCAAAACGGTAAAAGAAGTCCATCTTAGCAATGATTAACTCTTTTTATAAGTAGATTAACGGGTTGTTGGGTTGTCTGTAAAATATATATATATATATAAAGTAAAATAGAATGTAATGTATTATAATTGCAGTATAAAATATCCTAATTGGTTGTTTGGTTGTCTGTGAAGTAAAAACAAGGAATTTATTTTTCTTGTTTGATTATATGCATATAAAGTAAAATAAACAATAGTGTATTCAAAATACTTGAAGTTGTTTTGGTTGTCTGTAAAGTAAATATAAATTAATTATTTTTATATTTATTTAAACATTTGTAATGAAATACATGTGCATTATCATATTGATGTGTCGTAAAGAAATGTATATCATCAAGCACAAATCTCAATGCAATTTTAATTAAAGGATATTTCAAATTCAAATTTAGGTTCTTTTGGGTCCCAATTTCCAAAAAAATTATTGTCAAACTAACCATCTCAACAAGATGAGTCCAATGATATCAAAGTCGATCAAGTCCAACTCCAATCATACCCAGATCAACTCGTACTTTACTTTCAATTGGTTCATGCAATATCTAATTTTAAATTTTATCTGCAGATGCTATGCTTGTGAAAAATAATTAAACAGTAGTAGATGTAGAAACAAAGTTATCAAATGGATAAAGCACATGTATATATTTAAGTTCAATATTTCAACTATTTTCAGCAGGAGCGTGCCAGAGGTTCTGAGGCTCCTGTATAAGTCTCCAAAAAAATTATATATATACATAACGCCTAATGGCTCTGTTTATGTATTAGATATGTACATACATAAGAATTCCTCTGTATGTAAATCTTCCACAAAAGAAAGAGGTATTTACAGACATTACACCAAATTCTTATGTATTTAAAAATCAAAGGCTTAATTTTTTTACATTTTTATATTTACAACAAGCACGTCTCTTATATCACATACAAAAACAATCATTTTGCCTTTTAAGAAGCGAAACACATCTTCTTGTGCATGAAAAAAGGGGGCATGTATGCGGAAATGGAACTTTACGTGTTGGATATGTAAATACATAAGAATTGAGTGGCATATAAGCAAGTCTTCCAAACACTTACATGCATGCCACCTAATTTCTTGGCATGTAAATTCCGTTTATTAGTACAATACAATACCATAAGTTGGAATGTAATCTGATTAAAATTTTCTGTAATACTTAACCAAGCTTCTCAATAAAGTAGAATTTTAAGATAATAATTATTCTAACACTAAAGTTAAAATTTTAAGATAATAATTGTTTTTCAAAGGATAAAATGATTTTAAGTTAGACATGTAAAATGGTTACTTTTTTGTTTTTGTAAATTTACATGCATACCTAACAATTTTTTTGTGTATTTACAAATCTAACACCTAAAATTTGATATTTATATTTATAGCACTTTGTTGTCAGGAGCTTATACATTAGAAGGTGAGCTTCACCTTTTACAGCCAAAATTCGTGGATTCTGAATTTATGAAATCCGCAGCTTTAGGTGAAGTCTAGTTTAAATCCTGCTCTAAATGCATTAGCGGAAACAACTTTCGTAAATTTGGGACGAGCGAAGAGAAAGAATGGCGCGAACAAGATTACCTTCCCCAAGGATTTCTGGTGGTTGTGGAGCGGAAGGATGAGAGTTTCGGTGGTCTCTGTAAGCTGTGATTTCAATGTTGTATTCCCAGCTAACTCTAATGGCGATTGTATCGTGAAAAATGGGGCGAAACCGGGGGAAGGGGAAGGAGGACCGAGGGGTTCAATCTTGTGCTTGCGGAAGAAGAAAGAGGAAATGAGGGTTTTCGATTCCAGTTAGCATATAAGACTCTATCCGACAAGAAAATTTGCGTACTTAAAAAGATGTAATTAGGTCAGGAGTTTATTCAGAGGGTATTGGGGGTTATATCCGCATTATACCATTGTAACCTCCCTATAACTTATCTGTAACTTGCAAATATATGAAAACAGAAATATGGAACTTGCTAGAAGGTACAAGTATGTTACAGATAAGTTACAGGGAGGTTACATGGGGTATAATACGGTTATAACCCCCCCAATACCCTCTGAATAACCTCCCTGACGTAAGCAGCGTTGCGTACGTCTTACGTACATAAATTTTCTCCTTTCCGACGGCTTAGCCACTGTATAAAAACTGTCAATTTTAACTAACAATGTTAACGACACATAAAGCCGTTGATTATCATCAAAATCTCATTGGTTCATAACCTACATAAAATAACTCCCTTAATTACTAACAAGATTTGTCTCGGTTGTTTATCTTTTCTTTTTTCTTTTTTTTACAATAATCGACGATCTAAACATGTAATTGGAAAATTTTTCTGTTCAAAAGAGAGGGCTTTTGAAGTAGTTAAGTCGTCGTAAATCAACTGCTTGATGTTTCATTGCTAAGTTGTCGGATATTGCAATGATATTTTCGACACTAAAACGGCCTTCAGCTTTGTCATTAGTTATAGTTAATTTTCCTCTAGTGAAATAGGAGTGTTAAATGGATCAACATTGAACTCTAAGAGGTTCTATACTTTTTTCTTGATGTATTTATAATCATTGTCTCTCAATCTCATAACTTAAGAAGGACTACATGGCAACTTCTTATTATGAGTAATGATCACACTAAAATATTTCAGTAGCATCATAATGCATTTATGCTCTAAATCTTCATCACCATCTAGATAAAGTTGCCCAACAATTATCATTTTATTTGATAACTACCATTTTGCATTTGTTTGTTGCTAGCCACATGAGCCACTTTATTTATCTCTATCATTCCCATTCAAAGGTGATTTACATGTAATTATTCACATATAAACCTCTAAAGCTAAATGATGCCTATAAATGCCTCCTCATTAATCTTCCTCTGAATCTCTTTATACATTATTTTACTGCGTGTAAATAGAAACCTTGATGCGCTTCTCTTACAATGTATAGCCCAACAATGAGATTTTCAAGGCTAAGTGATTATCTTTATTCCTATAATAGTTATTTTTTTCCCCTTTTCAAATATATTAGATGTAGTCCATGACATCAAACCATGTTAAAATCTTTTGTGATGACTCTTTTTCTTTCTTTTTCTTTATCTTTTGATAAATTTTATGTGGCATTTAGCATTTATTAGTTTCTTATCACTACTAGCGTCTTTCTTAGTGCATGTTGATAATAATAAAGGTTAACGTTTTTAATGGAGACTTTCTTCATGATATCATGATTTTAGAAATTTTTTTTGAGAAAATAACGTCCTTCTCTATGCGAATGTATGATATGCTACCCTAACTCTGGTCATGAAATCAATCATACAACTTTATCAATCCAACCTCAAAATGTTGTTCTTTGGACCTTTATATCACTATTTCCATGACTCTAGTAACATTAGCAACATTATTAATTAATATCTCTAACTAGTATTCGCCATCTTTCAAAAATAAAAATGTTACTCCGTGGAGTAGTTTGCATAGTTGTTAACTATGCATCGGTCTTCTCCCACTTTACAATGGAGATTAACATAGGTTCCTTATCGTTTAGCTTGATGTGTTTAATGATGTTATAACTTTGGCTATGGCCATAAAGGCTTTGTAATGTTAAAACTTTATCACCAAGCTCAATAAAACATCACATAGTTGCTTCACTCGCTATCCAGTATCATCTACTCCTTTGATATGCAACATTGAGAATTCACATAAAATTCATCTTTTCTAAACATCCCCTAAATTGATTTGACATATTTTAGTGATATGCATATAAATTTTGAAAAATATTTAATGCCTTAATCATCTTTGACAAATGTTAAATCATGCATCTAAATACTTAATCTAGCCCATTTGAACTCCAATTCAGATATTTTAACCACCACTTTGTTTGTCATGTTGAAACAAATTAGCTCGACTAAAAAATTGTTGATTATAAATTTCTCATAATCTTATATTAAGTTTCTAAATTCATTGACCCTAATTACTAATTATATTGAGATATTCGAAAGCAAATATGACTTTAGTAATTAATAATTGATCAAAATATAAATAATTTTGCAATAAAAAAAAGCAACTGCAACTAAGCTTAAGAAATTGGCTATTATAAGTATGCTTGACAATTGAATTTACAAAGACCCATTTTGACTCATTTTACCCGCAAAATATCAACTCAAGTTGAATTTGAGCACGAGCATAGGCCAAGCTTGAGCCTGATTTCTTGGCTTGAAATTGAAATGGTTTGAGCTCGAGTATAATTAAAGCTTGGCCCATTTTAGTTCAGACTCATACAAGCACGTCTTTAGAATGTTTTGTAAATATATGAAATTATCAAACATTTTGTTCAACTCTTTTAAAATGACCAAAAAAAATTAAAAAATTAAAAAAAAAACATTTGAAAGTAATTGAACTATTGTTTTCATGTTATTTTGCATTTAATTATGCTAATAGGATTATTCATTTACTAAGTGGTTTCCATAAATTATCTGAATTATGTTATTAATGAATGGTGTAGTAATGCTCTTAATCAAATTTACTCTAACAATTTGTAACTTTGTTTCTTTATAGATCCTAATTACAACTTCATTAATATATATTTTTAATCTTTTTGCTACTTAAAACTGCAATCTAAAGCCTCTAAATTTTTGAATTTATCATTTCAGATAATTTCTTAACTGCATTGAGAGAATGGTTTGGCTCCGACACAATTTTAAATAAATAAAAATTTAAATTCTTCAAGAAAAATGAGAAATACGAAAAAAACTCTTATGCAAAATAGAGAAAAATTCAGACTCATGCGTCATGTATTGGCTGTGGGCTTAAATTTAAAAAAAAATATTACGTCTGGAGTTCGGACGAGATAA
>NW_018222714.1:0-2743 GCF_001263595.1 Phalaenopsis equestris
GAGGAATCACCTAAAAAGGCATATTTTAAATGATATGGAAGTAACTTCTACTCAAGTTCAGGTGGTTTTTCTATTAATGGACAAAATGATTTATCTTTTTCTATTGTGTCCAATATTTTAAAACTTTCTCGAACATAGTTTGAATCTTCCTTATAAAGATCTTCACGTTGATCTAATTCCTCTTCTTACTCATGTTCCAAATCTTTTACTTCATATTTTTATTCATAATTAGTTTTGAAATTACATTCACTTAAGTATCTTATAACATTCATTCTATAGCATTCATCATCTTTACCTTTTACAGGATATTTCATTGATCTTGAAATGTTAAAAGTTATAGTTTGATCATTGATGCGCATAGTTAATTCCCCTTTATGCACATCTATCATGCACATCTATCAATCTATCATTGCTCTTCCTGTGGCTAGGAAAGGTCTCCTCAAAATGATAGGTATCTCTTTATCTTCTTCAATATCCAGCTGAATGAAATCAACAGGAAAGATAAATTGACCCACTTTCACAAGGACATCTTTTATAACTCCTTTAGGGTATGTTATCGAACGATCTGCTAACTGCAGAGATACAGTAGCAGGGGTTATTTCTCCTAATCTCAATCTTTTGTATATTTATAATCATAAAATTAATGCTCACATAAAGCTTTCCCATAAAATCTGTCTCCTATTGCACATGGAATTGTAAAGCCACCAGGATCTTTAAGCCTTTCAGGAAGCTTTTCTGGATAATTACACTAGACTCCTCACTAAGTGCAACAGTCCCATTATCTTCAAACTTCCTTTTCCTATTGAGAATATCCTTCAAAAACTTTAAATAGCTTGGCATTTGTTCTAAGGCTTCAGCAAATGGAATATAATTGTAAGCATCTTAAAAATTTCCAAAAATTTTTAAAATTGCTTATCCAACTTCTGTTGATGAAGTCTCTGAGGAAATGGAGATGGTGGTTTTTTGAAATCAACTTTCAGTGGAGAAATGAGTCTTTCAAAATCTTTGGAGCATCCTCTTTTGATTCTTCAATTTCTTCTCTCTCTACTTCAGTTTTTTTTTGAACCATACCTTCTAACTCTCTTCTGCTTCTAAGTTGAACGACTTTTACTTGCTCTTTATTATGATCTTCTGGATTTGTTTCAATATTACTAGAAAGTGTTTCTTGGGATCTATTACTTAATGAATTTGCGATTTTTCCAAATTGATTCTCAATATTTCTAATTGTAGCTCCTTGACTTTGTAATTGATTTCCCGTTTGTAACACTACTTCTTCTATAGACAACTTCTTCTCCTTAAATTGTGGATTACTATTGAAACCTGGAGGATAAGTAGATCTATATTTATTATTCCCTTGGTTGTTCCAGTTTCATATTGGGTTTACTTGATTGTTCCTCCATTGCTGATTATTACCACCGTAGTATTATTCCAATTAAAGTTGGGATGGTTCTTCCAACCTGGGTTAAAAAAATTTGAATATGGGTTATTTTACTTGTTATTTATGGCATTCAAAGTTTCTAATGATGCTTGAGAATCTACCATTTAGCCTAATGAATTCTCTTCAATTATAGAAATTGGTTGAGAAAAATTCATTCCAAATTGGTCTAACTTTCTTGAAATTGCAGCAACTTGATTTGCTAACATAGTAAATGCACCATATTCATGAATACTGACTATTTTCTTAGGATTCAACCTCTCAGAAGGCCATTAAAAATTATTGGTTCTTCAATTAAATCATAAACGTCATGAAATGATTTTGACATCAATGAACCACCAACAACTAAATCGATAATAGATCTAAGAAATCGAGCAAATCCACTATAAAAAGTTTGAATTATTAACCAATCTGGTATAGCATGGTGTGGACACTTTCTTAAGAGTTCTTTAAACTGTTCCCATGCTTCATAAATATATTCCCCTTCAAACTGATTAATAGATGTAATATCATTTCTATGCTTCGCAGTTTTTTATGGTAGAAAACATTTAACAAGGAATTTTTGTGCTAAATCACCCTAAGTTTTGATAGATTCATGTGCTAACAAATTCAACCACATCTTAGTTTTATCCCTTAGTGGGAAAGGAAATAACCTAAGTCTTATGACATCATCTGATACACCATCATAATTAAATGTAGCACACAATTCTAGAAAATTTGCAAGAAGTAAATTTGGATCTTCAGTTGGCGATCCCCCAAACTGATTATTTGAGACCATTTGGATAATTACAGGTTTACGTTCAAATGAATTAGCCACTATAGTAGGTATTTAAATACTACATTGAAGTTCATCTATTGTAGGGTTGGCATAATGTAGTAAAGGTATAAATTCTTGATGAATTTCAGCATTTTGATCATTTTGGTTTGTCATTTCTGTAATTTTCTAGATTTTTCTAAATTTTCAATTTTTTTTGTTTTTTCTAATTTTCTTACTAGTTCTCTCTAATTCAGAATCGTAGGGTACTAGTCCTTCAGAACCTGAACTACGCATACACTAAAAAATAAAAAATAAAATAAAACACATACAAAAATATAATATTATAACAAGATATTCCTACAATAACTCTTAAAGTTTAAATAAGACTTTCTAAAATAGAAATTTGCTTTCAATCAATCTCCCCGGCAATGACACCAAAAACTTGATCCTAATTGTTTATATGCAACAATATAACAATGTAGATTATATTTTTCAGTTATCTTTCCTTACTTTGCAATAGTAATGTTGACCTCACTTTTGGTTGAGGTCTA
>NW_018222715.1:0-392 GCF_001263595.1 Phalaenopsis equestris
CTTCTTTGAGACGACTCTCCTTGAGATGGTTATTGCTTAGACTGGCTAGTTTGTTTCTGAGTTTGTTGAGATGAAGGCGGACGAGGATTTTCTGCATATATCCTCATTGGTTGCTTCTTTTTATCGATAGTTGCAACTATTCCAGATTACTTTTCAAAGGCCTTAGTTACTTTTGCCTTTTCGCTTGAATCCATATGTTTAATATCTTCTTGAAGACTACTAGCTTTCTT
The DNA here is from genome assembly GCF_001263595.1 of Phalaenopsis equestris. NCBI lineage: Eukaryota > Viridiplantae > Streptophyta > Magnoliopsida > Asparagales > Orchidaceae > Phalaenopsis > Phalaenopsis equestris. The sequence goes on from NW_018222715.1 coordinate 231, forward strand.
TAGTAGCTTCTCGAAGGTTTTGATGGTGAGTCCCTTGAGCATGAAAGCTACTGGTCCATGCATGCTTCTGAGTAAAATCTCAATTGCATGATGTTCCTGTAGCTGTGGTTCGCATTTCATGCTAAGGTTTCTCCACCTCAAAATATAATCTACCAGAGTTTC
>NW_018222715.1:567-786 GCF_001263595.1 Phalaenopsis equestris
CTTCATTACTTCTTGTGACACCACAATTAGCTCTGAAATGTGCTAAATGCTGTCTGGGATTTCCAGTCCCATCGAATATTCTGAAGTTCGGAGGCGTAAAACCCTTAGGAAAAGGTACAGTGTCAAATTCCTCTGGGTAAGGTCTACTCTTTAGAATTAATGCACCTCCTTTGGATTGTACAAAGGCAACACGAACTTGTTCAACCATTTGTTTGAAAT
>NW_018222716.1:0-1453 GCF_001263595.1 Phalaenopsis equestris
GGTAGGTTGGTTTCTACTTGTTACCCATTATGTTTCAATCATCCAAACATATAGGATCAAAATTACCCATTCTTCCCTTTGGTTAATCCTAAATTTTGTTTAAGGTATTAAAATCTAAAATTTTCACTTTGCCCTTGGGCCTCTTCACTTGACAACTCGTTAAGCATAATTCAAATGACTTTAATGATTTTAGAGTACCCTTCCCATAGGGCAATTAAAACTTCATAGGAGAAAATGTGGTTTTCTCAAATTTTAATTTAACTTAAATAATTATTTAAACCTAGAAAAATAGGGTTTTTAATATTGATTTATTTAATCAATCAAAATAAAAAAAAATTTCATGGCAAAAATTATTAGAATTTCCCCTAGGTCAGAGAAAACACTAAGGTAAAATACCATGATTTCCAAAATCAAATTTAAATTATTATTTAGTTATTTATTCTTCAAAAGAATGTTTTGGTTATTCAAAAAATATAATTTAATTACAAAAAATATATTTTTATAATTTATCAATCCTCTGTAAGCTCAAAGAACTCAGAGAGACAGTTTTTTTATATTTTTATGATTTTTAATTTACTTATTATAATTATTTTAGGTGAGAAAATAAGAAAAATATATTTCAAGCCTTTACAAATTTTATTTTGAACTTAGAAAAATTAGGCAAAAATATTTTAATGAATAAGTCATCAGGAAACAGTTAGGCACATTTCAAAATATTTTTTGTATTTTTGAAATTTTTAACTTTTTTTAATTATTTTTATATTAAATTATAGCTCAAAAATCAAGTATTTTACCAAAAATAGCTTTTCTTTTTCCTAATTGCTCCTGATCACAAGGAACTCAGAAAAACACTTTTCATAATTTTGCTAAGTGTATTTAATTTAATATTATTAGTTTTGGACAAAAATACAATGTTTCTTAAAAAATCAACTTTAATGCTTAAACTTAATCAAATAATTTCCAAATTTTCATAGTGGGTTAACATGATTTTTATGCACTGTGTGGGATTGATTTTGTCAATTTTTATCAATATTTAATTTACATAAATTAATACAAGATATACACACTTATTTAAATATAAAAATGTACAAAATTGTTCAAGCCATCATAATATTTTTCCTAAGCTTCTCTGACCACAGAAAACCTATTACAATTTATCCCATAATTTTCCAAGTGTTATTTTACATTATGTAATAAATTTAAGCTAAAATAACCATCTTTGCTTGAAAATTAGGGTTAGAAGCATAGAGATGTCCCCTGACCTTGGAAAGATCAGAGAACACACCTATTGTCATGACAAAATAAACCCTAAAAATTTTAAGGTATGGTGAGCAATTCTTAGCCATAATGAATTGAGATACCACATAGAGCATTTAATTTAGTAAAAATCAAAGAGTCAACAAATAATTTTTATGTTTAGTCCACATTATTTTCCTCTGTTCACTGAACAAAC
>NW_018222716.1:3774-6284 GCF_001263595.1 Phalaenopsis equestris
TAGGCTAGGGTTTAGCTAAGACCAGTACATAGAGGACCCAAACGGGGTTTCCATTGGTCCATATCTCATTTATGGTGGTTAGCTCCTCAATTCTACCCAAAATATTCAACTTGGCCTTTTGTTCCAAAATCCCCCAAATTACCTATATACCTTTGGAGCCCTAAATTTGGTCAAAATCCTTAAATTCATCCAAAATATAAAAATTTGTTAAAAATTATTTCGAACCTTTTGAAAATACCCAAATTACCCAAAACTACCCAAAAATTCCAAATTTACTAAAATACCCCAAAAATTGCCAAAATTATAAAAATGCCTTTGGCACCCCAAACTTTTACAAACCCTTCAAAATAACTCCAAATGTTTCCAAAACCCATTTGGATCCAAATTGACCAATTTGATCATTTTGACCAAAACCACCCAATTGCCTTTAAAGGCCATATTTCCCCAAATTTAGCTCAAATGTCCATCAATTCGGTCCAAATTTCTCACAATTTCAGTATTGAACTCACATTCACCTTCCATTTAATCATATTAAACGAAATCCAAGCTCAATTGGCCCATGCTTTGAGCCCAATTTTGATCTAGGTCAAACCCCCAATTTTGGCTACATGACTTACCCTCACCAAATTGAACCCCATGGCTTACTCCATTAGCCTCAATTTGAATCATAAACTCTTCATAAGAATCCTAAACATCAAACTTGAGGCTAAATATGCCTTGGTGAAGCCTCAATTTCATTTAATTTTAACCTAAATCCAAAATAACCCTAAATTTGCCCCAAATTGGCTATATCTCAAAATTTCACCAAAGTGAATAACCTAACCCCATAATTGGCACCCAATTTATGTTTAAAACTATCCATGGCATTCCTATTGACCAATTTCAATAATAAATTTGGACTTAGCCCAAGCTTAGCCCAATCCAGACTCAAGTTTAGCCCAACATGCCCAAAGTGACCAAAATTCCAAAATCCTTCAAATTGAACCTCGAATTAAACTCAAAATCATTTCAATCCTTCACCAAATATCATAATTACAATATATACACAATGCTAATCAATTATTTGGGCTCAAATTCATGGCTATTCTAATCCAAACCTAACTTTTAGCCATTTAGACCCAAATTGAACCTATACATGAAAATTGGCCTAACAACCCTAAATTCAAAAAATTTGTTACTCCACAGCCACTAAGCTCCTTATAAGGACCATGCTAAACCAGCTTAATCAATCAAAGCAAGCTATGGACCAATGGATCTCCAAATTAAGTGATTCATTCCCTTTTTTAGTCATTAACCAAAAAATTTCTTCCGTCATTGATTGTCAAAGGGAGTTAATCATCATTAGCCACCCCCCGACCTTCCTTAGCCCAGAGGTGACCACTCCGTGGCTGGCTAGCCAACTTGGTGGCCAAAAAATGGCCAAACCAAGAGCCACCATCCTTGAATCAAACCCAATCTTAACCATATAGGCGACCTCATCCGAATGGCTCTTGAGGGCTTCTCAGCCCTCAACCTAAGCGTCCTTTTGCACCCATGACCAGACCTTGAGTTCCCCTCTTTGACAATGGCTATAAAATGGCCCTATCATGGCCAAGAGAGAGATGCTGAAATTTTCTCAAGGAGACCCCTCTAAATTGCTCCAAAAGCCTCTTTCAGACCTCCTTAATGCAACCCAACCACTTGCTTGCCCCAATTCCCCTTGCCAGAGTTCAATTTTTAAGCTCAAATCCTTATTAGAGACAAGACAGAACTCTCCACACCTCCACAGTGAAAAAAATTAAATTAAATTTACCCACACCTTCACCACAGTGAAAGAAGACAAAGCCCCATCAAACCCCCCTTACGGAGAGCCTTTACACTAGACTTTGTTCAACACCCAAATTTGGCCTTGATCAAATTTGGGTTTAGACCTTTCACCACGACCAATAGGTTTAGACCTTTCACCACAACCAATGGATCAATCCCTAGCCTCCTTGGTCCTCCAAAATTGTGTCAAGTGCCTCTAACTGAAACTTACCTTCTCATAGTAAAGTTATTGAACTCTCCCTCTTCACAAGTCTATTTTCATTCACCATTTAATTAGAGTTGATTTATTCGTATGTTTACTATATTAATGTGTTTGTCTCACTTAGACAAGTCCATAAGATGAAACCCAAGGAGATTTGGTTGAGTCTGGAGGGAGATCTTAAGGTTTTAGAGTGAACGGTTCTCGGGTTAGCCTATTTGGGGACAATGACCCAGAACCGTTGGATAGCGCGGGTATCAAATGGATGGCTCTGATTGCACCGGATGGGAGCGTGGTCCATAAAGCATGGACTGACTCAAATGGAAGCCCTGAATCAGAAGACGCCACGTGGAGCTTCGGAGACGCCAAGGATGACATGGCGCCGCATGTTTATGTAGAAAAAAAGGGATTTAAATAGCTCAGAAATGCTTCCTACATTTAAAAATTCATATGTTGGTGTAAAAAAATCCCAAAAATAAAATAAAAATATCCTAGTGCTCAGTGA
>NW_018222717.1:0-495 GCF_001263595.1 Phalaenopsis equestris
CGAGACCTCTTTTAACGCTCTATTGGGTCGATCGTCGATTCATGAGCATAACACAGTTCCATCATCCCTACATCAATGCATTAAATACTGCAAATATGGTCAAGAAAATTGCATCAAGGGAGACCTATAACCGTTTTCAGTGCATGAAGTTGGTATGTTTTCAGTGCATGAAGTAAAGTTGGTATCCCTGAAGATGCTGCCTACTACGCGCCTCCAAAGAAGGCTGTGTTCTTGCGCGAGATTTTGACAAACAAAGACAAAGATTCAAAGGGATCACAAAAAGAAAGCCGTACAACTACGCCTCAACAACCTTCTACCACTCCCTTACATCGAGTTGGTGGAGGTTCTTTAGTTCACGCATCCGAGGTCGAGACCGGAGCGCAGATGAGGAAAGATCAATTTAATTATTGAACGGACTAGGCAAACTATCAACGTTGGTGATGAAGATAGTTCTGAAGCCGAGGTAATGATGACAAAATAGAAGAAGCCTCAGTA
>NW_018222718.1:0-3197 GCF_001263595.1 Phalaenopsis equestris
CTTGTGTATGGGTCCGAGGCCATACTACCGTTAGAAGTTCAGATGCCCTCTCTCAGAGTCAATGTCGCCAATCAACTTATAACAAAAGAAAGTGAAAAACTCAGACTTGAAAAACTAGAGAGTCATGAGGGAAAACGACTAGAAGCACAATAACATTTGGAACTTTACAAGGCAAAGATGGTACATGCTTATGACAAATTTGTCGCCCAAGGACATTTAAAGTTGGTGACCTTATCCTCGTGCTCAAAAGACCCATTCTTGTACGTCGTAAGATAGGTGGAAAATTCAAGCCAACTTGAGAGGGACCATTTGTCGTAGAAAGGTCTACGCAGGAGGAGCCTACCAGCTAGTAGATTTTCGTGGTGAGAAACCCATGCTGCCGATTAACAGACGACACCTGAAGATAGAATACGCAACCTAACATTGCTTGACATCGCTTGATTTGCAATTTTGATTATTCTATGGTTATCTATTTGTCCAAACGTCTGTGACAGGGTCAAAAAATTTTGTAATAAAATTAATCTCAAGTTAATGAAAATTTTTGAAATTATACACTTCAATTTTCTCTTTTTTATCTTTAAATTTTATATTCTACTAAATTAAACAAGATACATACATAAATAAAGAATTTTCTCACCAACATAAGCTAAAATTTTCCTTAATAAACACTTTATTTTGTTCTTGTTCACGCTAAGTTTTAGCTCACTGATATTTTTCTTGTGGTCTGCAGATAAAATTGTCATGCCAGAGACTGATTTTTGCTTTTAAAGATGGCTGGAACCTCGCACTCAACAAGGAAAGGGCGCCGCAAGGCGGCACCATAGACTTCAACAAGGACTTCAATCAGGTTGACAAGTACTATGAGGGTCCTCTGAAGGATGTGGTTAGCCATCAGGAAAAAGAATGGCTACCATCACTACTAAGGTTAAGCATCAGAGACAGTTCCTCGCTGAAGGGAAAAATTGTGATGGTACAGTAAGACCCGATGAAAAGAACTAGTCACCTACCGTCTATGATAGCTACGTTGAATAGAGGCCTATTCACTGCCATTGATGAAAGGGTGTTAAATGCACCACTGCAAAGAACTCAACATAAGAACGCTAACTGCCGAAAGCATAGGGCTTTCTTACGCAAAGAGAGAAGACGCTAGAAAGAGGCAAAAAACTTCTCACCCTTATTCCTGAGGGGAATATCTACGATCCAGGCATGAGGGAGACCTCTTCCAGCTTGCTTGCTACAGACGATGAGTCTGGATTTTTTATAGAGATAGAGATACCACCAGTTTCAGATGTTCTTCGTACGAGTTGCCCGACATGCAACGCTAAGATACCTACACGTACATCAGCTACAGGGGCATTTGTGGAATGGTCGGACTGCAACGTCCTCCACCTGGAGCGCTATAGTACTTTGGAGGAGTACACGTCCACTGCTCAGACCACTGATCACCCAATGGGGGAACCATATGTCCCATTGGATACAGAACCATATATCTCATTGGATACAGAGTCATATTTTCCGCTGGAGACAGAAGCAACACCAATTTAGATTCCCATCAATTTTGAAATGAGGGAACATCCCCTGTAGCCGCCAATTATCAACACGATGAAATACCACAAAATGAGTAAAGTAAGCAAAAGGGATTTTGAATTCTATGATGTAGTTCAAGGAAGGTTCATTAATATATTAAAAGTTTTGGAGTTATATAGTAGGGTCTTCTTCGAGAGCGACAAAAGAAGTATTCTTAATTTTATCTTTGATCTAAAAGACAGGGGTCGAGCAGGCCTTCTGATGGAAAGAACCTATTCCAGGCCACGAAAGTGGATGCGTGAAAAGGGCTGGATCACCATACAATGTGGCTGCTGTTACAACTTCGTTAAAGACAAACAAGGAAATCCCCTGGGGATTCTGATACACGATGAGGTGGATCCGCTACTTGTCATGATAAAATGGATGATCAAGAGAATTGCCTGATGGAGCATACTTCCACCTGATTGCATTCCTAACAGCTGCATCATCAAAATCTATGACAAGGGCGATTGCATTCCTTCACATTTAGATCATCATGATTTTGTGAGGCCTTTCTACATGGTATCTTTCATGAGCGAGAGCAATATTCTATTTGGCAAAGAAATTGATATCATCGGCCCCGACGAGTTCAGATGAACTGTGGAGATTCGGCTACCCATAGGTTCAGTGCTTGTTCTTAAAGGAAACAGAGAAGACAACATCAAACATTACAATCTAGGGGTGCGACACCATAGGGTGTCTCTAACCTTCTAAAGAATTGATGACAACAAAATTCCATATAGATTCCAGCCAGACCAGAAGTTGGAAGAGCTACTGCCATACGAGCTATGAGAGGTTCGCACCTCTAGGCACAAGCAAAAAGGGAACTCTTGTCATGGAGCGTGGCCTAGGAGGTTGACTCGATTAGAAGCTTGCCCCAACAGAGACAAACACTCAAAGGATTCCTCTTTACTGCATTTTGTCACAAGAGATATGATTTATATTAGACAAGCTCATCTTATGATATATACTCAACCTGAGATATTTTCATATTTACTTTGAAGCAGCAAGCATAATTATACTTTTTGAGGCTTTGGCATGCACTCAATCTTAACACTTATTGGACAAGATTAATGAAATCTTTTTCAAAATTTTGTCTGTTTGTTCAATTGCCCATTTTGTGCGATGGATAAAAGCCACAAAGCCATACGTTGGTTCGGAACTACAATGAATAAGGAACGAAACAATAAAAACTTGATAATAATAAAATTCAAATAAAAGACTTCTTTAAGAAAACTTTAAGAAAAATAAAAAAAATCAACCAATAAATTTTTTTTAAAATTTGAAAACATATATTGATAATTAAATGTGATAAAAACAACAAGAAAAGAAAGTAAATTTATTTGGTTGAATCTCTCAATTTTCAGGTCTCTTGCTCTTTGCTTACGCAACATGGTGTCGGCGTTATTTCAGATTGGTTTGTGGGGTTGCATGTAAGAAGTTGTCGGTAGCTGGAATTGAAATCCCGTCGGCCGCTTCAGAAGGACATTGAAGTATGAAATCAAAGTGACCCCATATTTTTCATAGTTTAAAATGAAAGAGCACTGTACCTCAAATCCTGTATCTATCCCGAAGGATAAACACAAGACTTGAGGAAGAGGCTTGATCAAATAAACTAAGGAAAGTATGAC
>NW_018222718.1:3207-7409 GCF_001263595.1 Phalaenopsis equestris
TGAATTTGCCGACAAGTTCTCCTATTTAATGTAAAGTATTAAATAGGGTTTATATTAAGCTGGGTTCGGACATGCTTCCTATAAGGGCAAGCCCCTATAGTTAATTACAACCTAAATGACCAAAGTCACTTAAGAAGACTCTCGATAAAAATCAGGAAATATTATCTTCAAGGAATTTCAAAGGGTAGGACTCTTCATTGAAATCGGACGTAGAAGTGTGAAAGGGGATTGATTCAAATTTTGAAGATTTTATTGTAGAATCCAAAGGAAGAAGGACTAGGGGGTGTCATTGATCCAGAGGAGCACTTCGGTGACTTCCCAACTATCCTAATGTTTGGCTTAAATTTAGAGGAGAAAATTTTAAGTGTTTCATCCTGTAAATTTTATTAGTTAGGGCTTACATTCATATTACATTTGTGTGAAATAATCACACAAATAACCTGAAAGATGTGAGGATTTAGGTCGTGAGAGAAGACAACCTCGGAATCCTAAAGCAGGTTAGGGCTTAAATTGTATAACAGAGTTATACAAAGGCCTAAAGATAAATTGAAGATATATGTTGTGTAAGCAAACAACCCCAAAATCTTATGGATTATTATTTAATTCTAAGGAAAGATATGCTGCTGTAGATCTTCTTGCGGTTGAAGATGATCGTGCTGCCCACAATGCTAGCTCCAAGCTCCTCATCGTAGAAAGTTTTAGGTTTTCTAATGTGTCAAGTTATGATATCAAATTAGATGTCCATATGGTTATGGTCATTTTAATATTATGGGGCATATTAAAGTTGATTAGAGCGACACCGGTTAGGATCCCACGGTTCCCTCGTTCCGGTACCACTATTTTCTATCAAATTCACTTAGTTCAAATGAATTTACTAAACTCAACTTAATGAGTTCCATATCTTCATTTAGACAGTGAGAAATCTCGTTAGAAATCTTAGGTTACCTCCTCCGAGGGATTCCCAATCATTCGATAGAGACGTCTTAATTTAGTTACAATTGTTGTTTTGTGATGTCTATGATTAATTTTTGAGTTATTTTATATTTTGAATATTATGGGGGTGAATTTTATCTTGATTGATTTCAGTTTTAGTTTTGTGGTTATCTTAAAGGTTTTAGTTTTCATGCATGGTGACAGCGTTGTTTAACACGTAAGTTTATGAACATAAAAGTACAGTGTAGAAAGTACAAGAAAAGAAAGTACTATAAACTATAAAAGCGTACCTGGCGAGTCTTCTTGTTCCTCCACCTGAAAGTTTAGTACTTGCGAGACATATATATATATAACTTTTGTAGGAATTAACGCATGCTTGTAGAAAAGGGTAGGAAATACAAACTTAAAGTGTGCCTATCAAATTCTATGTCATATCTTGGTGTATCTAAATTTTAATGATGATCCCATTAAACAAATTATAATAAGATCACATATCCTTCAAGATTTCCAAAGGATCATGAAGAAGTTTTGGGAAATACCTTAGACATTTCATAGTCCTTGGAATTATCTCGAGTTCATTTTGGTTTTATCATATTTGCTATATAGTTCATCCAATTAATACCCTTTTGTTGAATGAACTTGATGTTTTAATTATCCCTTAAGTGAAATAATTATCACTTGATATCTTACTTATGAATTGTATAGGTAAAGACCCTTGGGGGCAACTTGACTCAATTAAGGAATTTAGTTAATTTGATTATTTAAAGCAAGGGCTTATGGTGTTTTGAAGATTTCAAATTAATTATGGTTTGTTCTCTAAATCTCATTAGATGAAATTTTTATTAAGCCTAATTCACTACTAAGCCCTTAAGATTTAATGGGTAGATTTGTAATTTTAGAAAATAAAGGTTTTGAATATTTGTGCTCTCAATCATGAACTATAAATTATATTAAAACCATCAACTAGGGTTCAAAATTAGTGAATTATGAACTACCAAATCAACCCCTCACCTTAGTATCCCTTTGTTTAAATATTCTTCCAAATTTTATTAATTTGAAAAATTATGAATTTATCCTTTATGAAACTCAAAGTGAGGTTGGTTTCTACCACTTATCTCTTTTTATGTTTCAATCATCAAGGCATGTTATTTTGAGATCATTTAATACCCATTTACCGTCTAGATTAGGCCTAAATATTAATTAAGCTCTAAATTGTAAAATTACACTTTTGCCCCTAAGACCTTAACACCCCATAATTCATTAAATTAGACTCAAATGACTTGAAAATTTTATGTTACCTCACTCATGGGTTAATTAAAACATTATAAGAGAAAATGTGGCTTTTCTGAATTTATTTAATTTTTATAATTATTTTTAATGCAACAAATGGATTTTCAATGAAAATTTATTAACTTAATCAAAATAAGACTTCTGTCCTTAATAAAATTATTGGAAGTTAATCTAGGTCAGAGGGGCACTTGGACCAATTTTCATGATTTTTGAGATTTAATTTAATTATTAAAATTATTTGTTTGTTTTGAGCATTAATTAAATATAAAATAATATTTAAATGGAAAATTGAGTTTTATATTTTTATTAAATCTCTCTGAGTCCAAGGAACCAAAAGAAATAAATTTCATAATTTTTTTATTTATATTTTAATTATTGGAATTATTTTAGTGAAAAATTAGAGAAAATTCATTTTTTAAAGCTTTTAAAATTAATATCTTGACTTAAAAAATTAGGAAAATTATTTTGGTTGGTTTCAAGTGACCAGTAAACTAAATGTGATATTTTAGTATGATTTTATAATTGTAAATTTTTTATGCTTTTTTTAATTATTTTTAATTATTTAAATGGCCAAAAATAGCCCAAAAATGAAGTATTTATTTTAATTTAAATTTTATTTTTCTTGAGTTTCTCTGGTCATAAGGAGCTACCAAAATCAATTTGGTGATTTTTTAAATTGTATTTTAATTATTATAAATATTTTAATATAAAAAATGTCATTTTATCTTAAAAACTCATTTTAGTGATCAAATTAACTTCAATTGACTTGAAATTTTTATCAAAAGCCCTCTAACATTAAATTATAGTGTGGAATAGTCTTTGTCATTTACATTTATAATTACTCCAAATTGATTTTCTCTTCATTTTTAGGATTGGTGACAATTAGGGTAAATTTTAATGAGTTAAATCAATTTTATATTTTTTCTAGGATCATCTAACCACAGTAAACCTACCAAAATAAAGTTTGTATTTTCTTGATAAGTATTTTAATTATTATAATTTTTATACCAAAATAGGGACCATTAACTTGAAAATAAGATATCTCTAGTTAGAGATGCCCCCTAACTTTGAAAAAATCATGGGAGATGCCTAACAATAGAGACATCAAAAGCTCCATGGTCCCATGCCATGGTGAAATGTTTATGCAAATGGAGAATCAAAATAATGAAAACTCAATTTAATTAATTAAAAATAAAATATGCATCAAATGGACATGAAAATACTTCCACATTGTTCTCTTCTATTTACTAAGTAAGAGAATATTTTTATTTTATTTTTGTAATTTTTTTACGCAAAGATATGAATTTTTAAATTTCTAAGGGTTTAAATAAATAAAAAATGCCCTACTTTTCTACTTATCCACGCGGTGCCACGCAATCCTCGTATGCGTCGAGCTTTCCCCGAAGCGCTACCATTCGACGCTGTCTTCCACGCGTCTGCCTCGTCAGCCCGCCTTGTCTAACCCTCAATCTCTTCGTTTAATAAATGCGCGATCCAAGGGCTGCGGGTCATCGTCCCCAAAGCTTCTTGCCCGAGAACCGTCCTCCTTCAAACCCTAATATCTCACTTTATTCTCAACAAATCAAGTGAGGTTTGTTCCTATCGATTCGTCTTGATTAGACGCACACATCCATACGGTTAATCCAACCCTCAATCAACTCTATGCTCATGGAGAATCAAATGAAGTTTGGTTTAGGGTTAAGTTCCAATACCTTGGTCCAAGAGGTGAAGCCTCATTTGAATGCTTGTGGAAGCTTCATAGGGGTCCCAAGAGCTCGAAGATGAAGCCTCTGGTCATGGTGAATCGCCTAGACCCAAGTTCGACCAAGGCCGATTTTGGGTGTTGGTCAAAGTCCACCCTAGAGTGCTCTGGTGATGGGGCTTCTATGAGGGATCTTCCTCTCTCACTGTGGGGATGGTGTGGGTGCACTTTGGAGAGACTTGTCTAAGGAAATTTCAGCACACCTCCCATGGCCGTG
>NW_018222719.1:0-3299 GCF_001263595.1 Phalaenopsis equestris
ATAAGATAATTATAAGGTACCAAAACCTTACACTACATGTTGTATGTACTATTCATAAGATTGAATTTGAATCCTTCAACGGCTAAATCAAGCCGAACATATTGTGGTTCAGAAGCAAAGTCAGGATACTGAATATCAAATATTTTTCATGTTTTACCATAAACAGGATGATGCATTAAACTATCTTTGTTGTGATGATTTGAATGTCATATCATATATTCAATTTATTCTTACGTTTTAAATAGCTGTTATACTCTTGGGATTAATGAAACATACGAACAACCATAAGTAATTTCTTTACTATCTCTTTCATCTTCTAGAACTTTACTGTTATGATTATTCACTCATAAAGATGATCCATATTTATAACATACATTTTTGCTAGATTTATCATGCCATAATAACCCTTAGGTCTCGATGTATTTCTCTTCTTTTTAGTAGGGATCCTCCTTCCCTCTCAATTTATGTACTCTCTTTATTATGATTAACGCGTAATGAGCCACGAGCTGCTCTTTTAATTAAAAAACAAATATTTTTATAATTTCTTCATCTTATATATATGTTTTTAGGCAAAAAAACTCTTTCATAAAAGGCATTTTGCACAATTAACCTCTTTAATTATCTTTAGAGTTTTTTTTTCGTTCTAGAGAGAATCACAATTTATTCGTGAAATTTGTTTGATTTCTATGTTTTTTCTTATATTGTTGTCAACGAAACTCTGTTTATTTTCCATTTTGAAACCCTATTCCCATCACGTATTCTAATCGTGTTCCGCTGATTTTACTCCCTCCACAATCTCACAACTTGACACATATACTATGATAGCCAAAAACTATGGATTGAATGGTATGTACGTAAAAATAAAAGTTTAGATGTTCGACATGTAAACATATGAGAATTATTAGTTTGTATGTGCTGAGAATTTTAGGGCAAAGAATTCAAGAATCAATGCAAATCAAGCAGAAAACACAGAGATTTAATGAGGTTCGCAAATATTTCTATGTTCTCGTGAGCAAAGCGGTGACTTTTCTTTCAATTTAGAAAAAGAGTACAAGGTCCCCAACACCTGTCCCTTATCTGACATATGAACCAATTCAATAGTGTATGTATTTTAAGATTAGATAAAGAAGTTCGAGTTCAATATTTTTTTTGCAAATTTAAATGTTTCTCATCTAAAAAAAAGAAAAAAAGAAAAAAAGAAAAGTTTAAGCAGCTTTAAAAGACTGTTTTTTTAAAGTTGTAATTAAACAAGCTTTCTACAAAATCATAAGCTAAACCCTCACTTAGACTCTTAGCACTTAGCACAATTTAAGCCCAATCACCCGTGCTACAAGTCACACGTGCATGGCTGTCATGGGAGTAACAAGACGAAGCCTGTGCGGCTCCAAAATTGCTGTCTACCAATTCGCATCATTCAATATCAAGGCGATGGCAGTTGAGATTCACATAAATGCAGTGAAGTGATGTCTGCAGCACTCCCACACCTCTCTTCTGCCACCAGACCAAATTATGCGCTCCTCTTCTCTATATAAGCATTCGGACCAGCTTAGCTTCCCTAACTCACAAGACTTCGCCATTGCTTTAGCTTGGAAGCAGCCATGGATCTTCTCCTTCCTCTTCTTTCTTCAATGTTTCTGGTGATCGGAAATTTTATTTTATTTTATTTTTTTATTTGTATAAGATTCATGAACTATATGTAATTCTTCTGATTTTTTTTTTTTTTTTTGGGAGACAGTTTATAATGGTTGGGGAAGCAAATCATCCTTCCTTAGAGCCACAAGTCTATTGGCGCACCATTCTTCCTAATACTCCTATGCCAAGTGCTATTGCACAACTCCTCCAGCCAGGTATATCATGTCTCTCTCGAAAAATTATTATGACATATGTCCGGAGTCCAATCAATCACCTCTATGTGGAACTTGCAGGAAAAAAAAAAAAAAACTCGTTTTTTGTGATCTCTGACCCGGTAACACAAAGGAATATTTCTCTCGTGTTATTCCGTTTTATTCATGTGTTATTGTGGTGATATTTATGTATTATTGTGTTCTGCGAATATTTCTGGTGTTTTAATAAGACAATAACACCTGAATAATACAGATAACACGGGAGGAATATTTCTCTGTGCTAAAACAAATTTTTTTTTAATTTTTCCGTCACCTCCACATGGGGTGATTTCATTGGACTCCAGACGTATCTCTACGTATAAGAAAGTTCTTATCTACAATCATAAAGACAAGTTATGATTAACAAATGAGCGGATTTAAGGTATAATTTACAATTATATTCAACAAATTTGCTAAAAATAAATTATATATTTTTTTCTTGATGGCACACTAGTGGTAAATAACCATATTCTGTTTTAAAAGATCAATTTATTATTTTATTAATTATATTTAAAATGCATTAATTAAGTTCATTTTTTTAATAATCATAGTAAAATTATAACAATGATATTCATAATGTAGACTAAAAAATATTTTTGGTCCATGTACTAGAAAACATAAATGATCAATAATTTATCTTAAAGCTTATTATAACTACACATTTATTGGTTTATCTATTATTGCAAAATTATGGGTAAGCTTTCAATCATGCAAGTACCAGTCATGATCATTTTAAAATAAAAAAAGAAAATTAAAAATATGAGACCATATATTTTTGTGTTTTAAATATACGATAAAATTAATATATATTAAATTGTTTGGTAAATAATTTCAAAACTCCTTATCAAAATTAATATATTAAGTTGATGGTATTATGAGACCGTATTTTTGTATTATAAGTTGATGGTATTATGATGAATATCACCTCAATACCATTAATCTCCATTTTTACTGCATTACAGACGTGTACAACAAGAACACAGACACCTCAGTGACCGTCGGTAAGAACGGAGTCAACGTCAACACCGGCAAAGACACCACAGTTAGCGTCGGCAATGATGGGGTCAACGTCAACACCGGCAAAGGCACCACAGTCGACGTCGGTCATGGCGGAGTCAATGTCAACACTGGTAAGTCAAAGCCTGGCGGCACCACCGTTGGGGTCGGAAAAGGCGGAGTCGACGTCCACACCGGCAAAGGCACCTCCGTCAACGTCGGCCACGGAGGCGTCGGCGTCCAAACTGGTCCAAATCACAAGCCCGGCGGCACCACCGTCAACGTCGGCAAGGGCGGCGTTGGCGTCGTAGTGAAACCCAAGGGCAAGCCCGTCGTTGTCCACGTCAGCCCCTTCGTCTACAATTACGCCGCTTCCGATGATCAGTTACACGATGACCCTGACCACGCTCTCTTCTTCCC
>NW_018222719.1:3726-4580 GCF_001263595.1 Phalaenopsis equestris
CGGCGGTGTGAAGGCTGTTGCGGTGTGTCATACGGATACGGGGAGGTGGAATCCGAAGCATTTGGCGTTTAGGGTGCTGAAGGTGAGGCCGGGGAGTGTGCCGGTGTGCCACTTTCTGCCGCGGGACCATGTGGTGTGGGCGGCGAAGGCTTAGAGAGGGATGGATGTGGCCGTTTGTGTTGGTATGGATTTGTCGTTGGTATGGATTTGTGTTGATGTTGTTGCATTAGATTATGAATGGTTAAGTAATCATAGTATATAAATAAATTTTTATAATGAAATATTGTGTATGTAATGCTGTGGTAGTTTGATTTTCATTTTCATTGTGGGTTGCCATGTTGTTTGGAATATATGCTATGTTATTAATTTGATTTAAAGGGACTTAAAATTCAAGATTTTGAAAATAGTTTTTTAGTTTTTTTTAGCAAATAAATGAATTAGCATATAATTTGATATAAAAGAAGTATAAGTTTTAGCATGAATTTGATCCCTCAAATATAAGTATTTGGCAATAAATTTGAGAACAAAATTTAAGTCTGTTTGATACAACATTTCATCTACTTCATCTTTCAAACCATTGCCACAATTCTATTTGAGGAATTATTTTTTTATTACTTTCAAAAAAAATTTTGGTGAGAAGCATGCTGGTATTTTTTTTTGTCATTGTGATATGTCAACCAAAAATCTTAAAAAAATTTATTTAAAAAGGTCAGATCACTATTTAAATAATAATATATCATCCGGAGAGGCGCACAAAATATATCATGAAAAAATCTAATCATCCAGACAATGAAAATCCTTAAGATTTATGCGTCTAAATTAATTTAAGATTTTTCTATAACCTTACAATTATA
>NW_018222720.1:0-621 GCF_001263595.1 Phalaenopsis equestris
TGACAAATATTTAAAAAATCTTTATATATATATCAGAAAAGAAATGATCAGAGATAATTATACGAGCCTCCAACAACTCCTAATGTGTCTAACAATTGAAAAAATATTACATCAGGACTCCACACGTAGAGTTACATGCGGAGTCCAATGAAATTACGTCGTGGAGGTGATCGGCCCGATAACTCCAGGCAATATTCTCCTTGTGTTATTCCATGCTTTTCAGGTGTTATTGTGTTCTGGCAATATTCCCAATATTATAATAACACAAGAACACATTAATAATACTTGAATAACACACAATAACACATGAATAACACACAATAATACCTGAATAATACGAGGGGATGCTCCCTCGTGTTACCGGACCAATTACTTTTACGGCGTAATTTCATTGGACTCCGCACGTAACTCTACGTGCGGGGTCCTGATGTAATATTTTTTCCTAACAATTTGAGTACCGCCTCCTTAATGTGCCATAAGAGACTTTAACCCTCGACTTGAGGGGTCTTACAGAGAGGATGCTAACCAACAGGCCCAAATTGTCCAAACATCATGATTCAAATTTTCTTCGCGACATTATCTAAGCACTAAATTTATTTATTTTTAGATGATAAATGATAA
>NW_018222721.1:0-734 GCF_001263595.1 Phalaenopsis equestris
CGTAGGATGGATGACAGCAAAATGCCTTATGGATTTTAGCCGGACCCAGAATTGGAAGAACTACTGTTGTACTAGCTATGAGAGGGTTGTACCTTTAAGTACATGCAAAGGGAACTCTTATCCTGGAGCATGACTTAGAAGGTCTGCTTGATCAGGAGCTCGTCATACCTAGTACAGACGGTCAGATGTTTACTTTTTTTAGCAACATGATATGTATCCGATATATTCAACCTGCAATGTATTCATAGCATGAAATGTTCTGAATGTATTTCGACATGGACTATATATTGTACCTTTCGAGGTGTTAGCCTATGTTTGATTGTGACATGTTTTTTATTGAAGCAGATTAATGAAAATTTTTATCAGGAGGGTGCCTTTTTGTCAGTTGCCTTTTTGTACAATGGATGAAAGCCACAAACCACACGTTGGTTCAGAATTTCAATGAACAAAGAACGAAACAACAAACCTTTAACAATAAATAAAATTTAAATAAAAGTAATCACCGATAAATAAACAACAAAACAAATTTCTTTAAAAAAAACCAACCAATTAAAATTAAAACTTTAAAGACATATTTACAAAAAATTAAATGTGATAAAAATTTGTTGAGTGGATTCTCTCATTTTTCAGAGTTTATTACTCTTTGTGCGGGCAGCACAACCCATCTTTATTTGCATTAAGTCCCTTCACATTCCCGCAAAATTTTGCATTTTGCACAAAACCCCACAAAGCTC
>NW_018222722.1:0-373 GCF_001263595.1 Phalaenopsis equestris
GAGCAATCAAGAGTAGAGTCCCATAGAAAAGCTGCAACTACAAAATCTTATTGGGAAGCATTGGGTTTAAAGAGTTGAATCATTTGTTGAGTCTAGGAGTGGAGATAGTGATAGACCCTCAACATCAGCTACAAGGGCATCTACTTCTCTCTCTACTTGCTTGAAAATATCATGGTGCAGTTCATGATTCCACATATAGTTATTGTGAATATGCATAATAAGATTGGAGAAATTAAAGCAAGGAATGCTTACAATGACAAAAATAAGTAAAGGAGAGTTCAACATGATATAACTTATGAAGAGGCTATGATTAGATATCTTAGAGGTGAGTATAAGATGAAGAAGAAGAAGAAGATGATGATGATGAGGAAGG
>NW_018222723.1:0-259 GCF_001263595.1 Phalaenopsis equestris
CCCCTACTACATTTCAAAGATGCATGATGACAATTGTTTGTGATTTAATTGAAAAGGGGATTTAAGTCATCATGGATGATTTTTTAGTGTTTGGAACTTCATTTGACTCATATTTAGAACATTTATCTAAAGTTCTTAAGCACTGTGAAGAAACAAATTTAGTCCTTAATTGGGAAAAATGCCAATTTATGGTAGCAGGAGGAATTGTATTAGTCATCAAATATCAGAAAATGGTATGGAAGTAGATCCTGCTAAAATT
>NW_018222723.1:302-536 GCF_001263595.1 Phalaenopsis equestris
AACAAATATAAGGAAAATTAGGAGTTTTTTAGGACATGATGCATTTTACAGGCGATATATTAAAGACTTATCAAAGATTGCTAAGCCTTTATGCCATTATCTGGAGAATGATGCAATTTTTAATTTTGATGAGGAATAATTTTGATAAGGAATGCCTAAAACCTTTTAATTTACTAAAAAAAAAATTAATCACTGCACTAATTATAGTTCACCAAACTGGGGAAAACCTTTTGA
>NW_018222724.1:0-441 GCF_001263595.1 Phalaenopsis equestris
CCCAGATCTTCCCCCTTCTCCAAGTAAATTTAGGGTCTGTGTACTCCAAATCAACAAGACCAGCAGAATGAATGTTGTCATTGAATGTGTTAATAAGATTAATATCAGGAGATCTCCCACGCCCACCCTTTTTCTCACTAGGTGAAGAGAGGCTGTTGAAATCACCAATCACCCCCAACTAACCAGAAATCCTTAATAGAGGAATTGAGCTCTAGTAATTGTTGCCATAGGTTCAGTCTTGCAGTAGTTGTACAACCAGCATAAATGAAGGTAGCATAACCCTGATAGTAACTGAAGTTAAGCTTCAAATGGATGAATTGGTCTCCATCATTAAGAACAGTGCATTGGACTTCCTTTCTGCAAAGAAGCCAAATTTTACTTTTAGTATTTATAAGAAGCTGGAAGTCAGGGAATCTCCTCACAAATCTGTTGACATTTTTA
>NW_018222725.1:0-656 GCF_001263595.1 Phalaenopsis equestris
CTTCGCAGGACACAACGTAGGAACACCAGCCGCAAGAGGTAGAGGGCTTTTATACAACAGGAACGCAAACATCAGAGAGAGACAAACAACTTACTCACCCCTATTCCTAAGGGCCATATTTATGATCCAAACCTAAAAGAAACTTCTGATAGCCTCCCCACCACGGATGAAGAACCAAGTTTCGTGACAAAGTCAGATGCAATTTCAGTTTCAGATGTTTTATGCCAGGGTTACTTGACGTACAATGTTGAAATACCAGCTGGGACATCAGCAACGGGCGTGTTTGTAGAATGACTGAATTACAATGTTGTAAATTTACAAGGATTCAGTACATTGGAAGAATTTACCTCAAGCACCGATAGGTCTCAGGCTTCAGATTTTATGATGGATGAGCCATACGTCCCACTGGGGACAGATCAGTATGTACCATGGAGCCCAGGGTCATACATCCCGCTAGACGCCAAGTCTAGTGTTCTAGATCAACCAGCACTAGTTTGGGTTCCTGCTAATGCTTGAAGGGAGGAACACCCGCTACAGCTACCGAACCCTGGTATGATGGAGTACTACAAGACGAGCAAAGTAAATAAAAGAAAATTTGAATTTTACGAAGAAGTTCTAGGAATCAACATACTGGAGGGATTAGAACTCTATACCAG
>NW_018222726.1:0-594 GCF_001263595.1 Phalaenopsis equestris
CTCCTTTTTGCATATTTTTGCTCCAATGGCCATATTTCAACATACCTGCAATAAAACATCAAAAATACCAATATTTAAAGTGCAATATCATCAATATTAATATAAAATATGTATGAAAATCTCAACATATTTTTCTTTGGTCAAAATCCCCCAAACTTAACTATTACTTGCCCTCAAGTAATTTTAGTACTACATAAAAGTTATGATCTATTGTAGTAAGGTTTTAATTCAGAAATACTATAAGTTTGATTTAGATACATATCATAGTGAGATTTTTAGAAAACACTCAAGTAATTAAATTAACTCTATAGCTACCAGATTATCTAGTCATCAAGTTTAAGAGTTTTAGTCTTCTATTCATTTCAAGAATGACTATGTATTGCAATATTAAGTCACTTACAAAATTCAAAGGATATGAATTTCATGGGAACACTATTAGTAAAAGATCTAATCCATAAATATAAGTTCAGGAATGTATTTAGGTTTTCCCTTTAGGTAGGTCCAGTGAAGCAAATTTTTTATTAGGCATATCCTCAAGCTTCTCCTCACTTTCATTTTTTTTTTCTTTCTTTCTTTTCTCTTTTTCATTTGGAT
>NW_018222726.1:673-3328 GCF_001263595.1 Phalaenopsis equestris
AGTTTGAACATCACCTTTCTTTTCCTAAATTTGAAACTCAAAGCATTCCTTTACCTTGTAAATATTTCATAGCTTTTACATCATTGAGTCCCAATCTTTTCTTCTCAAATAAATTTCTAAGATTCTTAATATTTCAAAATATAGTTTTCTTTACTTTAAATAGTTAAATATAGTCTTATTCTCTTATACTAAATATCTTAATCTTTAAACTTAATTTTTCTTACAAAAATATTCCTTTAAATCTACCATAATATTTACATATCTACAAAATATAGTTATCTGAATTAAATTCACTACAAAAAATCATATTAATAATTTTTGAAAATATTAAAATTGAGAACATCTAATAGTTAATCTTTTTCTTCCCTCCCAAATTTAAATTTTTCAATATGGAATGATACAGGTGGAAAGAAAATTCTAAATATAAATCATACCTCAATACTTTAGGCATTTTCATCATTCTGAAATTTTTGCAGTTCCTTCTCAAAATTTTAACTGCAACTGGTCTTTAATATTAGGAGCTTTCTATTCATATAAATCATTAAAGAATTTGCTGGGTAATGAAATTTTGAAATAAGTACAAAACTAAATATTATACAAATACAATATTTCACTAACACATCCACAATACTAAACAAAAAATAATTACAAATATATTAAAATGCAAATAAAAATCACATCACATTACAATTTTACAAAGTACTAATCAACATTTATTATAACTACACATGCTAATTTCAATTACCACACTAAACATTTATAACAATAATAAAAAATTATCTAATTGTGACATAAAAATAAAAATGAAAGTACAAAAAAACAAACATATATCTCTATTACAAAATTACAAAAATAAAAGTACATCAATTACTATCATATATCAAAATCCCACACTATATCTTCGTCTCCTTGGTTAGCGGGTGGATTGGGCTGATACTGAGTATAACGAGGGCATTTAAGAAAAGTAACATCACGCTCACCTCTGTAGTGTCGGGCCTGAGCTTCGTAGTAAGCTATCTCAAAGTCAGAATGCCTCTATAGGTACTCACTATCATAATCATGTCTATGTCTTAATCCCCCAATTCTTTCATTTATTTGCTCTATACTCTTTCGCTACAAGGTTAACTCATTCATTAAATCATTTAGGGTAGGGGAACTAGAGGAAGGAAGGTCATAACTAGGAAGGTCATAACTAGTAGAGGGGATAACTCTACTAGTCGAAGGTTCTTGACTCCTACTCCCAGATCTCCATTTTTTATAAGATTCAGATGTCTTCAAATTAGCTTTACTAATGGGTTTCATAGGGTAAACCCATTCTTCATCATCTCCAACTTCAACTCCAGAAAGTTGGCAAAGTGCATAAATGAGGCCAGGATGTCCCAGACCTCCACTTGATTCACTCTTTGTTGTGGTCAATATATTCTTATAAATAATTCTCCCCACATTGATAGTTCGATTATTCTGAATACAAAAATTCAGAATAACTCTATCACTTGCTATCTCACTATGGTGATAGGTAGGTAACAGAGTAGAGGAAATAAAATAGTGCTACGCTTTAGATGTGGCATTCAACATGAAAGCAGGAAAATTTACCCGTTCTCATTGCTTTATTTTCCATGTCCATTTCCCATTAGTGAGAAAGTTGATGACATCGTTCAACGGGCCTTCCATTGTACTGAAAGTTTCATAATTGCAACTATAGGAGTTTGGGACTTCATAAAATGAGTTAATGTGGGCGGCACTAAACGCAACAGAAAAACCCCTTACCCGAATGGTTTCGTCCTCATAATAGAACGCATTGGCATAAAATTCTTTTACAATATTCACAACAGCCTTATTGGTGGAATAACAGAAGTTTTTTCACCTTTGTTTGGTAATAACTCGTTCAACTTCTCCTCCTGGACTCTCAAAAACACAATTTTGTATACATTTCTTCCCTTCAAATACTGAAGTAAATCTCGACTGAGCCTTCGCATTGACGAAGCGAGACTCGTCAAACTCAAGTCGCCTCTTTTGTCTCGGAGCCATGTCAATCTAATCAAAATTATAAAAAATTCCAAAATACACTTCAAATACTCAAATAATGGCTTCCAAGAGTGACTCTAAGAGTTTAAAACTAAATTCCATGGAATTTCTTAATTCCATGAATTTCTTCCAAATATTTTCTCCACATTCTCAATTTTTTCGGATCTTCTCATTGTGGAAGAAATTCAAGTTGAAAATCAAATATTTTTAGGTTGGAGTGAAGCTCTTACCGAGAAATGATAACATCCGGTGTCTAAATGCTTTGAATTCGCCCCAAATCCAAGATCTTCAAGCCTTAGATAGAAATTTTCATTTTTTAAGAGGAAGGGGATGATGAGTAGTGGCGGTTGACTGGTCAAAATCGCGGTTAAAAGGGTTTTTTCAGGATCTCGCTGTCGGCGGGGTCTTCAGCACCGCCAGCGAGCTCTATTGAATTAAATAGCCTAAGTCTCAGGAAAAATCCACTGTCGGCGGCGTTGATGGCGCCGTCGGCGAGATTTTCAAAATTGGTTTAATTTCTAGATTTTTGCGATTTTGATCAATTTCAAGCCTCGACGACATCCGTTCAATCATTCTAGACATAAATTTTAAGTGATTAAATGATGTACTAACCCAAATAAACATTCACAA
>NW_018222726.1:3490-5148 GCF_001263595.1 Phalaenopsis equestris
TTAGACATACAGGTGGCAAAGTAAATCTACTACTCTTCCGATTCTCTGCTTGTTTCTCCTCTGATATCACCCATTGATTGAACATGAACAAAGAGGTTATAGAAGGGTTGGTATGGGAATTCTTTAGTAGAGTCCTCTTCTATCAATCCCATCTTTTTCATCAATCGTATCAAACTTCCTTCGATATGTCCAGAGTGATCAAAATGCTCTTTCATCCTCCAGTCTAGATGATAAAAAAATCAGAGATATTGTTAATTGCATTCATAATATTTTGTATCTCTTTCTCCAGTTTCTTGATTCTGCACAGGATCACTAGTGTCTTGTCCGGAACTAAAGGCTGAATAGGAACTGAATTCCGAGACGATTGATCCACAATAATAGTCATATCATTCTCAGCTTCATTGGTTGAGAACCTCTTGTTTGGGTCCAAAGGCTTCCAAGGTGAAGTACCTTTTCCCAATTCTCATAAGATACTTGAAACTGACTGCAGAGTAAGAAAATTGTTGAAGGATATCCAAGCCCATAAGTTAGTCCATGAACCATCAGGCCCAAAATAGACTTCATAATTATCGAACCAATATCGATCGGCAGTCCCATTTGGATGCATTAATTCAGAATAGCACTTTTATTAGTAACTTTACTGATCTTCATCATCGGTAATAGTTTTACAGAAATGAAGAAGTGTCAATTTTTAGAAAAGGGGTTTAGAAGTGTCGTAGAAAAACTAACATACCCATTTTCTCTCATTTCCCAGTCTTCAGTCTCATCCGTCAAATATTGGTAGATCTCATTCTTTAGGTTTCTTGTTGGGACAAAGTTGGAATAATGGCAGACAAGAACATTCTCGATCATATCTAGCTCATTAATGCATGCAGGAGTAAAAGTTATTCATATACCTCGCACATAGACGACTCTCTGGTTGATTCCATGCAAATTAGCATAAAACTCCTTCACCACAGAAATGATTATGATGGTTGTAGTGTAGCACAACACTTCCCATCATCATCGCACAATCATCTCTTCAATTTCTGTCGAAGGATTGTTCAATCCTCAATTCACGAATTCTCTTTCTTTGATTAATCTCCTCTTTGTCAGCACTTTGTTGAAGATTCGCTGCGCCTCGGAACTAATGTACTTTCTCCGATTAAATACTCAAAATCTAAGATTTTCAGTGGAATTGGATGTCAAGAACCAAATTTGGAAGTTTATAGGGAGTAACTCCCGCCTAAAACCGCAAAAAACCGTCATTTCAAACTACGAAAACCGTCATCCCGCCGTTCTCGCCGTCGGTGAGCGTGATGGCGGCGGCGGCCGTGAGCCTTTAAAAATAATTGCCTGGATGACCAGAGAAAAATATCTTGAGATTTTCATACCTATTTTAAATTATTTTTAATGATATTGCACTTTAAAGAAAGGTATTTTTAATGTTTTGTTCCAGGAATGATGAATTAGGGTCAATAGAGCAAAAAGATGCAAAAATGAGCAAATTTAGAGCGAAAAGGACCAAATTGTGGAGATTTGAACTAGGGCGCCGATGGCGCCATCGACGCCGCCGACGGCGGGTTTTTCCCCAGGCTATAGGATAAAATTGAGCAGAAGTTCTCCAGAAGGCTGCCGACGGCTAGATCAACGGTTATGTCTAATTGTGCATTGGATAA
>NW_018222727.1:0-780 GCF_001263595.1 Phalaenopsis equestris
TTTTTTTTTGGATATCGCCATCGGCGGGGTCTTCGGTGCCATCAGCGAGCTCTATTGGATTAATATCGTAAGTCTCAGGAAAAGTCCGCCGTCAGCGGCGTCGAAGTCGTCGTCAGCGGCGTCGAGGTTGCCTTCGGCGAGCTCTATTGAATTGGTTCAATTTCTAGATTTTTACGATTTCGATCAATTTAAAGCCTCAACGACATCCGTTCAATCATTATAGATATAATTTTAAGTGATTAAATGATGTACTAACACAAATAAACTTTCACAACACAAAACATCACAATTATATATAAATTCCAAGGGTTACAATATACGTTACAAGACACACCTAAGTTTGATATTTCTCAACCTTAATACATCAATTCAGCATCGCAATCCAAGCCACAACACTCAAAATGCTGAAAATAAACATCCTATGCTTAGTCTCAACTATACAGAGATCTAAAAGCAAAATTCTAAAGCAAAGCAAACATAAAGTTCAAACCAAATTACATACATAGACAGACAGGTAGCAATGTAAATCTACTATTCTTCAGATTCAGTGCTAGATTCTCGCTAGATTCTCCTCTGAGATCACCCATTGATTGCACATGAACGAAGAGGTTATAGAAAGGTCGATATGGAAATTCTTCAGTAGAGTCATCTTCTATCAATTTCATCCTTCTCATCAATCGTATCAAACTATCTTCGATATGTCCAGAGTGAGCAAAATGTTCTTTCATCCTCCAGTTTAGATGAACGAAGAAATCAGAGATATTGTTAATTGCATTCATA
>NW_018222728.1:0-1647 GCF_001263595.1 Phalaenopsis equestris
GAGCTCGAAATATAAACTAGCCGAACACGAAATGGATCTGGGCTCGCTTATGTTTGGCTCGTTTAAGCCCCTACTGGTGGTATACCAAGTGAATTCGGTGCCCTTAGACTCGTAGGTATGGAAGATGGCACGCAATATTCTTCCGAATCCGACTTCTTAATGCCACATTTACCGATGTTTATATTGGTATAGCAACTTTCCGAATAAAGCTTGTTTCCTTCACACACCATAAACTTTTTATATAGTTACATGTTTAATATCTAACGTTTATATTCACTTGTATAACACTCTAGTTTATAAAGCACATTAAAAAATGCATGCTAATACACCACCAATAAATTTTTATCAGCCGACATGAATCTCGAAGCATAACACGGATCTCGGGACAATATCTTGAGCAAAAGCATTCAAACTTCAATTAAGAGTCTTCTAGAGTTCCGATTTCAGTAAACTTAGAGTCAAACTTGTCGGCTCGATGAAACAAACCCAATGATTCAATAACTAGTCCAATCCGAGTCAGATCAAGCCCGGATCAAATCATTAAACAACTCTAGGAGGATTTTCGGAGGCATTTGAAAGGTCAAACGGATGTCAAATATAACGAGTTCAGTGTCGAATCGAGCGTTTCGACAAGAGGAATCCAACGAGCCTAAGATTGCTCAATTCCGACATCGTTAAGACACTCAAATGTCCATCAAACGTCATCTGATCAAAGGAAGCGGACCGTCCGATCAAAATAGTTCAAATTTCTTCATTAATTGCACTCATAACACTATAAATAGAGTCTCATCCTTCTCATGAAAGAGAGACTGAAGTCTAGAGAGAGAGAGAGAGAGTCTGAGATCTTGAAGAGCAGCTGCAGCTCAGCATCACCGCAGATCGTCGTCGACCTCTACCGACCGTCGTCGATCACCGCCGACCGCCAACGACCACCCCCGCCCCCCGACAACCACCCCCGACCGCTAACCGTCAACGACCACACTAACCACCATCGATCACCATCAAATAGACATCGGCAGTCGACGTCGCAATCTGAAAAATATATTTACCTTTTCTCGTCTGCGGGACAAGGGATTACTGTAATCATCAATCAATAGTGGATTTCCGCAACCGTGTCTGACCCCGTGGTTTTTCCCTTACGGGTTTTCCACGTGTTTTCCATGTTAAAACTTATGGAGTCGTCATTGCTTGTTTCTCTTTCATCTGTGTGTGTGCTAAACTTTCGTACAACGCTAAGACGATAATCCCTTACTCTACCGCTGCAAATTTTCTAGCAAGCATCAGTTTGGTGGTGTCAATGATTTTTAAGTTTAGATAGATTAATCAATGCCAGTGCATGCTATATTTGACGAGAATTAGTGACAATATATAGTTATATAAGTACGGGGCATTCACCTGCGTGCCACCCAATTCTTTACATTTACATATGTAGCACCTAAATTTTGTTTTTCTTACATTTTAACCACCCAAGTTTTTTACATCACATATAAAATATCATTACTTCAACTTTTAAAAAGTGAATAACCACCCAATTCTTTACATTTACATTTTTTGTGTAAGATATGTAAATACATGGAAATTGAGTGGTCTATATTTAATTCTTGCTATAAGTAAATATAAGCTTTCATGAGTATCCAAAATTCTTTC
>NW_018222729.1:0-474 GCF_001263595.1 Phalaenopsis equestris
TAGAATTGATAAGTGAAAGGATTTGAGGTTTAGAAAGTTGATAAGATTACAATAATGAGTACGTTCATAGACATTCAAATTTTGAGGTAGCCTACTATGAAGCTCAGGCCCGACACTATAGAGGAGAGACTGATGTTACGTTTCCTGAATGCCCCCGGTATACTCAGTATCAACCCAATCCACCTGCTGATCAAGGCGATGAAAATATAGCTTGGGATTTTGATATAGAATGAAGTTGATGTACTTATGTTTGTATTTTTATTTTATGTAATCTTTTTGTAAGAGAAATGGATGTTTATGTATTTGGACTTTCATTTTGTGTACTTGGATAATTTTAATTTTTATAAAGTTAATGTGGTAGTTAAATGTGCATGTGTAGTTTAATAGATATTGAGTAGAATTGTGGATTGCAATGTGATTTTTATTCCGCATTTTAATTTTAATTGTTTAGTATTGTGATTGTGTTAGGAATAA
>NW_018222730.1:0-230 GCF_001263595.1 Phalaenopsis equestris
TGAGCTAAAGAGGGGTGTTTTTGTAATTTGGGGGTCTTTTAGGGGCAAAAGGCCAAGATGGGTGTTTCGGTAGAGTTGAGGTACCAATCATTACCAATAAGCCATGGAACAATGGGCATCCCATTTTGGGTCCTCTACATAGTGGTCTTAGCTAAACCATAGCCCTAGGACTAGTAGGTTTAGGGGACCATGTACATGAGTATCCCAAAAGATCAAGGGATCTAGCTTGA
>NW_018222731.1:0-6332 GCF_001263595.1 Phalaenopsis equestris
TACACGGTCTCATTTCTGAGCAAGAGAAATATTTTCTTTAGGAAAGAAATCGATATTGTCGGCCCTCGTGAGTTCAGAGGTTCTGTGGAGATTCCTCTACCAGTTGTTTAGATGTCGCCAAGCATTGCATTCTAGGGGTACGCCACCGTAGGGTGTCTGTGCCTTTCCGCAGGATAGGTGACAGCAAAATATCATATGGATTCCAGCCGGACCTGAAACTGGAAGAGCTACTGCTGTAAAGCTATGAGACGGATGTACCTCTAAGTACATGCGAAGGGACTCTTATCATGGAGCATGAATTAAATGGTCTGCTTGATCAGGAGCTTGTCGTATCTGGTACAAATGGTCATAGTGTTCACTTTTTTTTATATAGCAACATGATATGTATCTGATATACTCAGCCTACAATGTATTCATGGCATAAGATGTTCTAAATGTACTTCAGCTTGGACTATATATTGTACCTTTTTACGCGTCAGCCTATGTTCGATCTGTATCATCTTTATTAAAGCAGATTAATGGAATTTCTCTCAAAATGTGCCTTCTTGTCAGTTGCCTTTTGTGCGATGGATGGAAGCCACGAACCACGCTTTGGTTCAAAATTTCAATGAACAAAGAATGATACAATAAAAAAAATTTAAATAAAAGTAATCACAAATGAATAAACAACAAAACAAATTTATTTTGAAAGTCAACCAACTAAAATTAAAATTTTAAAAACATATTTTAAAAAATTAAATGTGATAAAAACAACAAGAAAAGGAAATGAATCTGTTGAGTGCATTCTCTCATTTTCGGAGTTCCATACTCTTTATGCGCGCAGTACAACCATCTTTATCTGCATTAACTCTCTTCACATCCATGCGGAATTTCACATTCTACATAAAACCCCACAAAACTCTGCAAATCTTCTTCAACAAAATCAACCTTTTCACATGACACATTTCTGCAAATTCAACATCACAAACTCTTTACATTGTTTTTTACTGACTCTTGGGGTCAGTACCCAAATTTTGACTCCCCATATCCAAGGATCAATGTGAGGCCCCCTTCAATGTATGTTAAGGCTTCCGATTCCTTCAAATTTCAAATTCTCTGAGGATGGGTGTGAGACCCCCTTCAATGGATGTTAAGGCTTCCGATTCCTTCAATTTCAAATTTTTTGAGGATCAGTGTGAGGTCCCTTTCAATGGATGTTAAGGCTTCCAGTTCCTTGAAATTTCAAATTCTCCAAAAATCGGTGTGATGCCCCCTTCAATGCATGTTAAGGCTTCTATTTTCATTTAAATTTCAAATTCTCCAAGGATCGGTGTGAGGCCCCCTTCAGTGGATGTTAAGGCTTCAGATTCCTTCAAATTTCAAATTCTCTGAATATCGGTGTGTGACCCCCTTCAATAAATGTTAAGGCTTCATTCATTCAAATTCAAAATTCACCGAAGATTGGTGTGAGGCCCCTTCGAAATTCACCGAAGATTGGTATGAGGCCCCCTTTAATGGATGTTAAGGCTTCCAAATCCTTCAAATTTCAAATTCTCCGAAGAAATTCTCCGAAGATCGGTGTGATCGGTGTGAGGTCCCCTTCAATGGATGTTAAGGCTTCTGATTCCTTCAAATTTCAAGTCCTCCAAGGATCTGTGTGAGGCCCCCTTTAATGGAAGTTAAGGCTTCCGATTCTTTCACTTATTCTATTCACATATTCTCCACTAATTCACATGTGTGAATCTACATATTTTCTGCATAAACACATATATTCTCTTGTCACCACTTGGGTTGGATGTGAGTCCTAGTGCTTTCCTTCCTAATGTGACACACATATATTTTCTTGTTACCTCTTGAGTTGGATATGAGTCCCAATGCTTTCCTTCTCAATGTAGCACATATATTCTCTTGTCACTGCTTGGGTTGGATGTGAGTCCTAGTGTTTTCCTTCCCGTGACACACACATATTTTCTTGTTACCACTCGAGTTGGATGTGAGTCTCAACGCTTTCCTTCTCATTGTAGCAGATATTTTCTTTGGAGTCGGATGTGGGCCTCTGTGTTTTCCATCTCGATTCTGTCCTCCCACACAATCCTATTCTCATATTTTGAAATAAGTTTTAAGACCACCTTAAATGGATTAAGGAATCTGATTTATATTTCGGGATTGATACCCAAATTTCAATTCCCACCTCGGCATCAGCACTTATATACTGACTCTCATCCTTTATAAATACCTGAAATTTCATAACTCAAAATTCAATCTTCGATTGCCAACGAGAGTCCCTACTCCTTGATTTCAATTAGACGATCATCCGCTAGTATCCCCAGCAGAAATAAAACAAATCACACACACAACTCTACACATACTTCCAGGTCTATTGACTTAGGAGTTTGTATTGGTCTTTTTTGTTGATCTCGTCGGTCAACGCCAATACGTGCGGTGTGCTCGCCCAACATACCACACCTATTGGCTTGCCCCGCACACGTCACCTATTGGAGGTCCATTTGATGACCTCATTTTTGGTTGAGGTTTAGTTTTTCCTCTTTAATAGCCTAAGATGTAGCCATAGGACTTTCCTATTGACTATTCTTAGAAAACTAGACATGGAACCCTCACCATTAGAATTCTACACTCTTCTCTACTCAACTTGGAGTTCCACATATTGGTCCTAACCTCTAGCACTTAGTAGGTAGAGGCCACTATAGGGAAACTCAAGATGAGTCACCCTTAGGACTGCCGGATCTCGGGATTGACCCTGGGTGATGGTCTAGGGCTAAGGCACTCACTTGCAATCACTTGCACTCACAATCACTCGTTATCCTAAACTTAAACTTCTAGGCTTTGATCCCTTGATACTTTTGGGAGACTCTTGTAGATTGTCCCCTAAACCCATTAGCCCTGGGCTAGGGTTTGGCTAAGACCACTACATAGAGGACCCAAAATGGGATTTCCATTGGTGCATGGCTTATTGATAGTGGTTGGTGCCTCAATACCCAACCTAGCCTTTTGCCCCTAAACTCCCCCAAATTCCTAGATACCCTTGGGACCTTAAATTTGGCCAAAACCAAATCTAGCCAAAATACCCAACTTGACTCAAAAATTATTTCGAACACCTTGAAAACACCTAAACTATCCAATATCATCAAAATTGGCCAAATTACCAAACCAAAATTGGCCAATTTACCAAAATACCCATCTTTACCCCAAAATTTCAAAAATTAAAAAATATCCCAAAAATTTCTAAAACCTCCCAAATATTCCTAATTTCATTTTTCTCAACTATCACAGGACCCAATTTGGCCAATTTAACCACCTTTGGTAAAAACCCCCAAATTACCCTTTAAAGGCCCATATTTGTCCCAAATCACTCAAAATGTGCATCAATTTGATGCCAATCTTCTCAAATTTCAATCCCAAACTCAAATTCACCTTCAATATTACCAACAAAAACCAAATCCAAGCTCAATTGATCCAAGATTTGAGCCCAATTTTGATTTAGATCAAAATCCAATTTTGGCCCTATGACTTCGTTTCACAAAACTGAACCTATAGTCCACTCAATTGGCCACAATTTTTGTTGAAAAACTTTCATAAATCCCCGTACATCAAAATGGACCCTCAATTGGCTTTAGTGAGGCCTCAAATTTGTTTGATTTTAACCTAAGTCCAAAATCCTCAATTTTGCCTCAAATTAGTCATGTCCGCAAACTTCACCAAATTGATGGCCTTAGGCCCAAAATTTCCACTCTATCCCTTCATGAAAAATCTTCAAAACACTTCCCTTGATCATTTGAACCATTCAATTTGGACTTAGCTCAAGGCTAGAGCAACCTAGACCCATATCTAACCCAACATGCCCAAATTGGCCAAATTTAAAAAATTCCTCAAATTGACCTACCGATTGAACTTAAAATCACTTCAACCCTTCACCAAAAATTTTCATAACAATCATCATAGAAATCATGTACACATTGTTGATCAATCAATTAGGTTAATTAACATGGCTAGACTAAACCAAACCCAACTTTACCTAGCCCAAACCCAAATTTCCGAAACCCAAACTTTGATCACTTGAACCCACATTGGACCTATGCATTACAGATAGCCTAACTACCCCAAAGTCATCAAATTAACTCCACGTCAGTCATGAATTGGACCCTAGTGACCAGCCTAAACTTCTTAAAACCACCTAAACTAAGCCATGGACCAAAAGTCCCCTAAATCAAGGGATTTAATGCCATATTTGCTTAAGCCTTAGATATTTTTGCCAAAACAAACCTCCTAATTGCCAATGAGAGCCACCCCATGGCCATTTTTCTTATAGAAACTCACCTCCATGGCCATGGGAGGTGTGCTGAAAATTTCTTAGAGAGAGCCTCCTAAACTTCTCACAAAGCTTCTCTAAGATCCTCTTAGTTCAATCCAACCCTCCTCCCCCACTAAATTCCATTATAGAAGCTTAATTTTGAGCTCAAACCTCTGTCCCGAACTAGGACAAAACTCATCACACTTCCACAGTCCACCAAGCTCCAATTAACTCCACCCACACCTTCACAACAGTGAAAGGAGCAAAAGCCCCATCAAATTACCCTCTCATAGAGCCTCCACCATATCTCTAGACGAACACTTGAAATTGAGCTTGGTCGAATTCATACCTAGGCCTTACACCAGAACAGAAGGCTTAATACTTAGTCTCCTTGCACCCCAACGAATGTTCCAAGACTCTCTGATCAAAGCTTTACTTCTCTAAGCAAAGGTATAAAACTTCTCTTCCTCCCGAGCCCATTTGGATTCTCCATTTAATTAAGCTTAGTTTAATTACATGATTACCATATGGATGTGTTCATCTCCCTTAGACGAGGCCATAAGATCAAATTCCATAGGATCAAATTCAAAGTAATTTGGTTGATTCTAGGTCGAGATCTTAAGACAATTAAATCATGTGGAAACAAAATGATTCTAGGTCGAGATCTTAAGGTTTTGGTGTGGACGGTCACAGGATCACTCTATCGGGGATGATGACGCGGAGCCGTTTGATCAAGCGTGTATCAAATGAACGGAGGAGATCGAGCCGGACGACACTTTAGAACATAAATCGTGGGCCAAGTCAATGCTGAGGTGGATGTCGACGACAAATGGGAGCGCGTCGCGTGAAGTTCAGAGCTTCCTAGGATTTACATGGCGTCGCACTGTTTAAATAGATAAATAGGGATTTTTCCTATTTATTTAAATACCCCTAACTTATAAAATTCTTATCTTGATGTAGAAAAATCACAAAAATAAAATAAAAATACCCTCTTGCTCAGTGAATAGAGGAGAACAATGTGAAAAAAATATTATGTCCAGGTGATGCATATTTTTTTTAATTAATTAAACACTGATTTGTATGTTTTGATTCTCCGTTCATGTAGTAATACTACCATCACTTGAAATTTTAGCATGTTATAACATCTGTCAAGGGGAACATTTCTTGATTTTTTCAAAGTCAAAGGAGGTCCCTATACAAACAATCACATTTTTCAAGTTTATGAGCATTATTTTCTTAAAATAGTCATGGAAATTAGCATGTTGCTTAAAGTGGAAATGAGCATGTTGCTTAAAAAAATCCAAGAAAATTTTAGATGGTTTATGATGACCAAAAAACCTTTGGGAAAATTTCTCATAAGTCAAATCATTCAAATTACACCTAATCTTTATAAACTCTAAATCACTAAGATAATTAATTTTGAAAAATAAAAATGACAAAATGACTTGATTTTTTATCTCCAATACTTTTAAGGATCTTAGAATACTCACCATAAATTTTCATAGTATTTTAAGTTCATTTGATAACCTAAATTGATTTTTCAAGTTAAATAACATTTTTGGCAAATAAATGATTTTTAAAGATAAAAATATAACTTGAAAAATTATAAAAGTTTTTTTTTGAGTTCTCTGTAATCAACAAAATTTTTTAAAAATAAAATGTTATTTAAAATAAAAACTTGATTTTTTTAGTTTATTTTAAATATTTAAATAATTAAAAATCATAAAAATAATAAAATTTATGGAAATGTTCTAAATTATTTCTTAAGCACTTAGAAACAATTGGAATATTTTTCCTTTTTTTCTAAATAAATATATTGAATTTTAAAGCTTAAAAATGATTTTTTAAGGCTAAAAATGAATTTTCACTAAAAATAATGCCAATAAATCAAATAAAATTTAGAAAAAATTGAAATCTACTCCTCTGAGTTTTCTGACCTTTGGAGGACTTTTCTAAAATATAAACTTAATTCTATCTATTTGAATTATTTAATAATTAGTAAATACCCCAAAACTTAAAATAATTTTTAAAATTCAAATAAAAT
>NW_018222731.1:6823-7394 GCF_001263595.1 Phalaenopsis equestris
TCTTTTCAAAACTAATTAAGACACTCGCCTAGGTCTTAAGGGCTTAGTAGTGACTTAGGCTAAATCAAGTTTCATTTAAATAAGGATTAGAAAAGTAAATATCATTGAAAATTAAAACATCTCTCAAACATTGTAAGCCCAATTAGGATCAAAATTTGTCTAAGTGTTTCAATAACACTAACTTGCCTCTTTAAGAGTTATCACCCGCATAATTTTCAAAATTAAAATTACAGATAATAGTTAACCTATTCTTGGGGATAATTGAAAGGGGTAATTAAGACATCAATGTTCATTCAGCATTAGGGTGTTTTATAGGATGAATAATTAAGCAACACAATAAGTTTAAAAGAACTCTGGATTTTTTACGAGGCAGCGAGAGAGTAGCACGAACCTGCTTCTTTCTCTATATCTGTTGGATACCTCAGAGATCTACTAAACTTAATATATTTTGCTTGACAACATCATCCTTAATTAAACTCCTCAGGACCCACCAAGATATGACCTAGGGTTAGATAAGTCGTCAAATTTTACTTCCGTGTTTCATATAAATTGCCTTAACATGCCTTTTAAG
>NW_018222732.1:0-231 GCF_001263595.1 Phalaenopsis equestris
GATGACGGGGAGCCGTTCGATCGAGCGTGTATCAATTGGACGGGGGAGATCAAGCTGGACAGCACTTTGGGACATAAACAGAGGGCCGAGTCAGCAAGCTACGTGGACGGCGGCGTCCAACCAGAGTGCGACACGCATGCCTTCGGAGCCGTCGTAGGTATAGGTAGCACGCACAGTTTAAATAGATAATTATGGTCTTTTCTTATTTATTTAAATAGCCTTAACTTAGAA
>NW_018222733.1:0-374 GCF_001263595.1 Phalaenopsis equestris
GTTGGGACTCTCTACTAGTTTAAATACTTATGTTTGTAATGTAACTGTGTGGATTTGATTTACTTTATTTAGCTTTAGAACTCTATTGACTTTGATTGTGTATAGTTTTGTGTCAGCATTCTAGTGTTCTGGCTTGATTTTGACGCTAAATTATAATTTAGTTCGCTTTAAGGATGTGAAAGTGGGATTAGATAAATGTAGTTGTAAAAAGTGTATTTTCATATATAAAAGTTAGTTTGATGTTGTTTGTTAAAATGCTTGTTTTTGAATTATTTTAAGATGAAAATTGGTGTTCAAAAAGACAAAATAGACTTTGTTTTGGAGTAAATTGAAAGAAAGTTGAAAATTGCGAAAAATAGAAAAATGAATTTTTT
>NW_018222734.1:0-862 GCF_001263595.1 Phalaenopsis equestris
CCAATAAAAACAATTCAGTTTAAATAGTTTTATCTATTAAAATTTTTAAGCTGCCAAATTATAATAACAACACAAGTATACGTATAGCTCAAGTAATAAAGAGCTCTAATGGAGTCCTGAATAACAATCCCACAGGGAGTTTCAAATTCTTATGGTTGTAACGTCAAACACAATATTCAATTTATAAAACTTAAGTATGCTAAACAAATAGAAAGTAAATTTATTGTATTCTAAATGAAATGAAGTTAAAAGAACTAAGTTAACTAAACTAATTGTTAAACTTTAAAAGTAAACTTATAAAGACTAACAAAGTTTTTTAACAAAGAGTTCAAATTTAAAAAAAAAAACATCCCCTTTACAATGAGTTTATGGATTTTGAAGTAATTAAAATCATTTAAAATTATATATAAAATTGTATTGTGCCAAATAGGAGCAATCATATTCTTTAACTTTGGTCCCTAAATCTGTGGTTAAGTAGAGAGGATATTAGCTGTCACTCCAGAGCTCTCACTTCTCCATCCCCTAAGGGCTAACAATCTCGCTTTAATTTCCAAGCAACTGGACCAAATTTAGGATTTAAATCTGTCACCTTAAAATATCCAATTTTGTGCCCATCAAAGTATAATTCCCTATTTATTTTCACACAACCCCATGGACTATATTCTCACCCATTAAATTGAATATGACTCTTACCTTGTTTCAGAAACAATAGCCCTTTTAGATTTTATGTTTCTCAACAAATTTTAACATTTTAATTGGTCAAATCAAAAAGTAAATGAAGATGAGAGTTTTAATCATAATAATTTATTGACATTTAAAATTTTATTTAACAAAATTAATTCTTCACAAAACCATATCTCAT
>NW_018222735.1:0-8716 GCF_001263595.1 Phalaenopsis equestris
GCAAACCCCACACCAAAAATAGTGCCGACAGTGGAGGAGAAAAGATGTAGAAAAGGAAAGAGATAGAGATGCGGAGAGAGAAAAAAAAAAGAGAAGATAGAGAATAGAGAGTATGAGAGAGAGAGAGAGGGGAGGCATAAGAGGGGGAGAGAACTGAAGGAAGAGAAAAGGAGAGAGAGCAAGTGGGGGAGCAAGAGAGAGGTAAGGCGTGGGAGAGACAGGGAGGGTGAGATAGTTGGAAAGGGATGAGGATAGAGAGAAAGTGAGAAAGAAAAATTCAGAGAGTGAGAGTGAGGAAGGGAGAAAGGGAAGGAGGGTGGGAGGGTAAGTGAGAAAGTGTGAGAAAAGATAGAAAGAGTAAAAAGAGAGTGAGTTAGAGAAGCAAGAGATCAAAAGAGAGAAAAAAGATAGAGAAGGGAAAGCAAGAGAGATGGAGAGAGTGCAAAGAGATAGAGAAGGAAAGAGAGCAAGCAAGAGAAAAAAAACAATAAAGGGTATATAGAAAAAGAGAGTAAGAGAGGGGGAGTGAGAGGCAAGAGAGAGGGAGGGATTGAGAGGGTGAGAGAAAAAATAGAGAGTGCAAACAAGGGATCACATGAGATAAGAAAGAAATGAGAGAGAGGGAGTGAGAGAGTGGAAGAGAGAAATAATGAAAGTAATATAGAGAAAGGGAAGAGTGTAGAGGGAGAGTGAGGTAGAACTATGGAGTGGGAGAGAGAGAGTGATAGAAAAAGTGAGAGAGAGCATGTGGAAAAGAGGGAGCGAGTAAGGGAGAGGAGGAAGGACATGGAGAGAGAGCAAGGGGGAGGGAAGAGAGCGAGGGAGACTGGATATAATTAGATAGGGATGGAGAGAGAATTTGCATTATTAAGGGACAGAGAGAGAGAGATAAAGAGATCAATTGTGAGGGAGAGAGATATAAGATATTAGGGGAGGTAAAGAAATAGAAATGAGAGAGGGGGTTAGAAAGATATTAATAGAGAAAGCATGGAACAGAAAAGTTAGAGAGATATAAAGAGTTAAGAGGAGAAGATATATATAATAATAAATAAAGAAAGGGAGGGAGGGAGGGAGGGATAGTGGATGAAAGAGAGAGAGAGAAGGCGAAAGAACAAATAAAGTGGGAGGAAGAGAGGGAGAGCAAGATAGTGGGATAGAGAGAGATTAGAGTGAAGATACACAGAGATGAGAGAGAGAGCAGAGAGAGGAGTGGTGATGGAGGGACGGAAGCATAGTTAAGAGAGAGAGAGGAAAGATATAAGTATGAGATCAAGGTAAATGGAGATAAAAATGTGGCTGGAAGGAAGAGGGAGTGTGTGAGAAAGTGGGAGAGAGTGAGAAGGAATGAGAGAGGAAAAAGAAATATAGAAAAATAGGGGAGAAGGTCAAGAGAGAGAGGGATATAGAGAGAAGGTAGGAGAAAGAGAGCGATATGGGGGGGGAGAGGGGGTAGAGGGGAGGGAGAGATGAAAAAAAAGAGTGGGAGAAAAAAATGTGAGAGAGAATAAAAGGGAGCATGAGCATTAGGAGAGTAAAAGAAGAAAGAGAGCAAGGTAGAGCAAGAAAAGAGAGAGATAGTAGGAAGGGATGGATGGAGGAGATGTGATAGGTGGAGAGAAAGAAAAGGATAACAAAGAGAAAGCAAGAGAGAGGTAGGCATAAACTTATAGAAAGAGAGTGCAAGAAGAGAGAGTTTGAAAAGAAGGGTGACGGAATAGAAATGGATAGAGAGAGCTATGAGATATAAAAGGAAATAGAGCAAGAAAGAGAGGGTATGAAAGAGAAGAGAGAGACAAGAGAGTGACCGCGAAAGAAGGAGAGAGGGAGGGGAGATAGAGAGAGGGTTGGTCAAAGAGAGTGATATAGAGGGGGACAGAGGGGGAGTGAGAGGGAAAGTGAGAGCGAGATAGAGAAAGTATGAGAGAGAATAAAAGGGAGCAAGAGAATAGATTGAGTGAAATAAGAGAGAGAGAGTAAGCTAGAGTGACAAAAAGAGAGAGCAAGTTAGGATAAAAGAGAGGAAAAATAGGGAGAGGGAGGGAGAGGAGAGAGAGAGATAGAGAGAAAGAATGAATGAAGAGAGAGAGGGAGTGAGAGAGAGTTAGAGAGAGTGAGGGAGAGTGATAGAGATAAAGTGAGAGATAGAGAGACAGAGATAAAGTGAGAGAGTGAGAGTTAAGGAGGGAGAGAAGTAGGGCAAGAGGGAAGGAAGGCAATAGAGAAGGAAGAGAGAGAGAGCAAGGAAGTGTGAGTAGGATAACAAGAAAGGGAGGAGAAAAAAAGTTAGAGAGAGGGGGAGAGAGGAGAAAGAGAGTGGGAGAGAAAGCAACAGAGAGGGAGTTATAGAGTGATATAAAGAGAGAGCGAGATGAGAGAGTGAGTAACGAAGAGTGACAGAATAGAAAGAGATAGATAAAGCAAAGAGATACACAAGGAAAGAAAGCGAACGAATGAATAAAGAGCGAGGAGGGAGGGGAAGAGAGTGAGAGAGAGAGAAACAAGAGGGAGAGATAGGGAGAGAGTGTTATAAAGAGAAAGAAGAAAGATAGTTAGAGGAGAAAGAGATCAAGAGATTGATAGAGAGAAAGGGAAAGTGAGAGAGGTGGTGAGAAGTAAAGAGATAGAGAAGGAAAGAGAGAGAATGAAAATAAGAAAGAGAAGAGAGGGGCAAACAGCGGCAAAGAGACAAAAGGAGAGAGGAGAGAAGGCAAGAGAAAGGATGGTAGAGAGAGTGATAAAAAGAAAGAGTGATAAAAGAAAGTGTGAAAAGATGAGTGACAGAGTTGGCTTTTCTCTCTTCTCTTTCTTGTTATCTCCCAGTTTCTTGCTCTCTTTTCTTCTCTTTCCTTCTCTATCTCTCTGTTTCTTGCTGTAGTGCCTCTCTCTCACTTACACTCTCTTTCTCTCTCTCCTTCTATCTTTCTTTCTATCATTCCTTCATGTTTCTTTCTAGTTCCCTCCCTCTCAGTCTCACTTTCTCCTTCCCTCTATCCCACCTTTGCTCGACCTCAATCCATCTTTCTTTTCATAAATCCTCTTTCTCTCATTCTCCCCCCTCTCTCTCCTTCTTTCTCTTGCTCTATTCCCTTGAACCCCTCTCTCTCAATCTCTCTACCTTCCTCCCTTAATTTCTATGTCTATCACTCCCTTTTCTCTCTCACTTTTATCTCTCTATTCCCTTGAACCCTTCTCTCTGATTCTATCTCATTCCTTCCCTCACATTCTCTGTTTTACCTATCTCTCTTCTCCCTTCCTTTTTTTCCTCTTGCTCTCCATATTATTTTCTCTCTCAATCACTCCCCTTCTCCCCCTCTCTTTGACTCTCTCTACCTCTCTCAAGCCCTTTCTCTTGCTTTGTTTCTCTCACTTCCTCTTTTTCTCTTACCCTCGTCCATCTCCCACTCTATATTATCTCTCGCTCTCTCACACTCTAATTTATTCTTGTTATCTCTTCTCTCTCTCCTTTCCATTTTTCTTCTCTCTCCACATAGGAGCTACAGAGTGTGATAGACGGAGAGTGAGAACTAATTATAACATAAGAGGAAAAGTGAGAGAAAGAGAGAGAGGGTGAGAGAGACCATGATGAAGATAAGACAAGAGGGATAGAAGAAAGAGCGTTATAGAGAGAGAATTAGAGAGATGGGAGAGAGTGTGAGAGTGGAAGAGAGGATGATGAGAGAAAAGAGAGAATAAGGGAGGAAGAAAGGGAGGGAGAAAAGAGGAAGAAATGGAGTGAAAGAGAGTGCAAGAAGGGGGAAGGGAGAGAATATAGATTGATAGGGTTTGAGAGATATAAAGAGAATTAAGAGAGCAAGCAAGGGTGATAAAGAGTATAAGAGAGTGGGAGGGAATTAGAGGAAGAAACTAAGGGCATGAAGGTGGGAAAAGAGGAGAAAAGAGAGAAAGATAGTCGGAGAGATACGAAGGGAGAAGAAGGGAGGGTAAGGGAGAGAAAGATGATAAAGGAGGAGAGAGTGGGTGAGAGTACAACTAAGAAAGGGAGGGAAAATGGGAACAAGTGAGAGAGTGTGTGGGTGAGAGCAAGCGAGATAGAAAATGAATATGGGAAGGAGAGAATAAGAGAGAAAAAGTGAGTGGGGGAGAGAGAGAAGATAGATTGATAATTAAGGAGGGATACAAAAACAAATAAGGAGGTTAAGAGAGAAAATAAGTGAGAAATGAGAGAGCGAGAGAATTAAGATAGTGATAAAAGATAGAGGAAGCTGGAGATTGAAAAAAGGTTAGAGTGGGTAAAAGTGATAGAGCAATAGTGAGAGAGAGAGTGTGTGAGGGAGCAAGAGAAAAGATATTGTGAGAGGAGAGAGATTTGAGAGAGGGAGAGAGGGAGAGAGGGAGGTAAATTTATAGAGACAGGAGAGAGATAAGAGAGTAGGTATGGAGTGAGTACATAGAGTCGGAGAGACAGGGGAGGATAGAGAAGAGATTGAATAGAAAGTGAGGGATGAGAGGCAGAGCGAGAGAGGGGGTAGAGCTAGTGAGTGATAGAAAAAGTTGAAGAGATAAAGGGGAAGGACCAAGGGAAGGAGAGGGCACAAGAGAGTGAGAGAAAGAGGTAGGGAATGAGAAAAGGGCACGAGAGAGTGGGGCACGAGAAAAGGGCACGAGAGAGTGAGAGCAAGGAAAAAAAGACAAAGAGAGAGTGATAGTTAGATAGAGATGAAGGGAGAGAGAAGGAGAGTGTGGGAGAATTAGAGCGAGGTGACAAAGAACAAGCATGAGAGAGAGGTGAAAAGAGATGGAGGGAGAGTGAGATAAAGAGAGGGAGAGAGGGGAGGGAGGGAGAGTGAAGAGAGTAAGCAAAAAGAGAGAAGACTATTAATAGAGATAAGAGAGATAGTAGGAGAGAAAAGAAGAGAGAGTGAGAGAGATAGAGTGAGCAAGCAAGTGAAAGAAACAAAGAGAGAGAGTGGAGAGATGGAGAGAGGAGAGAGAGAATATAAGAAGTAAAGCGGCAGAGAGAGAAAGATAAAAAAGAGAGAGAAAAAAGGAGAGTGATATAGAGAGAGATAGGGGTGGGATGGGGAGAGAGTGAAGGATAGAGAGAGAATAAGATAATTATGGAGAGGAAGAAATAATGAGGGTAAGAGAGGGAGAAAGAGAGTGATGGGAGAGAAAGTCTGAGCGAGTGAGAGAGGGAGAGAGGGAGAGAGGGAGGGATGGATGGGGTGTGAGGGAGTGAGAGGGGGGGATAGTGAGGTGAAGGTAAGGAGAGATGGAATAGAAGCGAGAGAGATAGGTATAGAGTGGAGAGAGAAGGGTTGCGATAGATGAGAGAACGAGAGCGAGCGAGGGAGAGCGGTGAGAGAGAGCAAGCAATGGGTTAATGATAGAGAATGTGTAAGAAAGGATGACATACAATAGAAAGCTATAGGAATAATATAAGGGAGAGGGATAGAAGACTAAGTAGCACATAGAGATAGAAAATTGTGAGAGAGACAAGGAATGACAAAAGAGAGATATAGAGAAAGGGGGTGAGAGATGGAAAGAGAAAGAGAAGGAGAGAGAAAAATGAAGAGTAAGTGAGAGTGAAAGACAAAGAGAGAGGGAGTATGAGAGACTAGGGGAAGCAAGAGTGACAGAGCAAGAGAGAATGAAAGAGAAAATGAGGAAGTGCAACGATAAAGAGAGAGTCAAAATAGGAAAGGAGAGAGATGGAGAGGGGAGAGATAGAAAGGTAGAATGGAGGGAGGGAGGGAGATATAGAAATTAAGTATAGTGAGAAGAGAGAGGGAGGCAAAGAGAAGGCAAGAGGGAGGGTGGGTGAGAAAGGGACAAAGATAAATAATAGAAGGAAAAAGGGATAGCAAGATCAAAAGAGACAAATAATGAAGAGGGAGAGAGCGAGTGATTGAGCATAGGAGGTAAAGAGTGTGAAAGAGGTAGAGTGAGAATTGCTAGAAAGATTGGAGAAGTGAGAGAGAGGGAGAAGAGAGAGAGTAAGGTATGAAGGATGGGGAGGGGGAGAGAGAGACCATGAGGAAGATAAAGCAAGAGGGATAGAAGGGGAAGGGTTATAAATAGAGTATGAGAGACGATAGACAGAGTGAGAGAGCGATAGGTGGAGAAAAGGAGAGTTGGAGTGAGAGATATAAAGAGAAAAATATAACGAGAAATCAGAAATGATACATAAAAGAGAGGAGAGAGTGGAGAGAAAAGAGAGGGATTAAAGGAGAGAAGAATGGAGGCTAGATAGACAGGGAGTGGGGAGTGAGGAAGGAGAGAGGAGGGAGGGGGAAAGAGAGTGAGGGATATAGGAGAGAGTGTGAGAGTGGAAGAGAGAGTATAAAAGATTGAGGAATAGAGTGAAAAAAGAGTTCATGAGGGGGGAAGAATGAGAATAGAGATTGATAGAGTTTGAGTGATATGGAAAGAAAAAAGAGAGCAAGCAAGGGAGAGAAGCAATAAGAGAGAGGGAGGACAGAGGAGGGAGAAAGAGAGTCAAAGGGAGGGCATGAAGGTGGGAAGAGGGAGAAAAGAGGGAAAGATAATAATAGAGATAGGGAGGGAGAGGAAGAGAGAACAAGAAAGAGAGGGCAAGGGAGAGAGAGATTAAAAAGAGAGCAATGGAAAGTGAGAGAGGGAGAACCAATAATGGTTAGCAAATAGATGATAGAGAGGGAGAAAATAATGAGTGAGAGCACACCTAAGAGAGAGAGGAAAATGAGAACAAGTGAGAGAGTGTGTGGGTGAGAGCAAGTGAGATAAAATGGGAAGGAGGGAAGAAGAGAGAAAATGAGAGAGAAAAAGAGAGTGGAGAGGAGACATAGGAGAGGGAGGTAATGAGGGAGGGATAGAGAAACGAACATGGATATTAAGAGAAAGAATGTAGTAGAGAAATGAGAGAGGGATAGAATAAAGAGAGTGATAAAAGATTGAAGAAGCTGGAGATTGAAAAGGCTCAAAGAGAATGAGGCAAAATGGGGATAGAGAATGTGAAAGTGACGAAGTGGGTGGGGGCAAGAGAGAGATGAGATTGTGAGCGAAGAGAGAATTGAGAGAGAGGTATATATATAGAGGTGAAATAGAGGGGGAGATATAGATAAAGAAGTAGGGAGGGAGGGAG
The DNA here is from genome assembly GCF_001263595.1 of Phalaenopsis equestris. Classification (NCBI taxonomy): domain Eukaryota; kingdom Viridiplantae; phylum Streptophyta; class Magnoliopsida; order Asparagales; family Orchidaceae; genus Phalaenopsis; species Phalaenopsis equestris. The sequence continues at coordinate 7,085 of NW_018222735.1, forward strand.
TATTGGGAGAGGGAGATAGAGAAGCGATTGAATAGAAAGAGAGGAAAGAGAGGGATAGCGAGAGAAGGGGGGTAAGCGAGTGATAGAGAAGATCAAGGAGATAAGGGGGAAAGTGGGAGGGAAGGGGCGAGCTCAAGAGAGTGAGAGAGAGAGAGGGAGAGAATAAGAAAAGAGCACGACAGAGTGAAACAAAGAAAAATAGAAAAAGAGAGGGAGATAGATTGATTGATAGTGTTCGAAGCAGAGAGAGAAGGAGAGAGTGAGAGAAATAAAGCAAGGTGATAGAGAACGAGCATGAGAGAGAGGTGAAAAGAGATGGATGAAGGGAGAGGGGGACAGAAAGAGAGAGGTGAAAAGAGATGGATGAAGGGAGAGTGGGACAGAAAGAGGAGTGAGAGAGGCAGGGAGGAAGAGTGAAGAGAGTAATATAAAGAGAGAGAAGACTATTAATAGAGAGAATAGAGATAACAGGAGAGAAAAGAAGAGAGAGTGAGAGAGATAGAGTGAGCAAGCACGTGAATGAGGGGGAGAGGGAGAAGGTGGGAGAGAGAGGTATGAGGGAGAAGGTGGGGGAGGGAGAAGGGTGAGATGGAGAGGATGAGGGATAGATATAGTGGGAGAGAGAGGTATGGAAAGATAGAGATAGGTGTGAGGAGATGGTTAGAGGAAGAGATACAAAGATGGAAATAGAGTGGGAAATCGAAAGAAAGGGTAAAGAAAGAGAGAGTGTTAGAGAAGAGAGAGAAAAAAGAACAAAATAGGTTGAGAGATAATATGAGAGGTAGAGAGAAAGAGAGAGAGAAAATGTATGAGAGATTGTTGGGAAAGTAGACAAGGGAGGGAGAGGGAAATAGAGAGAGAGATGAAAGGATATAGGGAGAGGAAGAGAAAGGGACGTAGGGAGAGAGTGTTTTAGGGTTCGAATGTGGCGGAGATAGAGAAAAAAATAGAGATTGAGAGAGAGGGAAAGAAAAAGTGAGATAAAGAGAGAGAGAAAAAGTGATTGACAGAGAGAGCAATAGAGAGTAAGAGAAATGATAAGAGAGAGATAAAACAGAATATGTAAAAAGAGAGAGAGGGAGGGAGAGTGAGATAAATAAATAAAGGTTGTTAAAGAGGGAGGGAGAGTGAGACAGAGAGAGGGGGAGTGAGGGAGAGAGGGAGAAAGAGTGAAGAGAGTAAGAGTGAGAGAGAGAATTCTAATAAAGAGAAGAGTAAAAGAGAAAGCAAGGGAGCGAAGATAGTGCGAGAGAGATAGATGACCGACGACTTTTTATATGCTTAAAATATAAGATAAATATGGATGTAATAAATATTCAATAATTGTAAAGTCACACTTATCAACGCAAGTATACGTATCACTCAGGTAGTATAGGCTCTAATGGATTCCTAGATATCGATCCCATAAGGAGTGGTTTAGAACTGTGAACTAAGATTTTAGAAAAGCAATACTTTAATCACAACAACGAAGTTCAATTTGCTTATTTGTCACTAATAGGCAATTGAAATAAATAGATAATTTTAATAACTATTATATAACTAATGATACTGAGGAGGGTTTAATTGTGATATTCAATATAAAAGAAAACATCATTCTCCTTGTCAAGAAATTATAGTGAATGGATAAAGTGA
>NW_018222735.1:18370-20334 GCF_001263595.1 Phalaenopsis equestris
GATATATAATTCCAGTGTCTAACCATTTCAAAATTTCCTTCTTAACTACTTCTTTCATCATTGGATTTAATCTCCTCTATGGATCAATCTTGGTTTATATTGTTCATCTAATATAATTCTGTGCATACAAATTGAAGGACTGATTCCCTTAATATCAGCTAAGGTCCAACCAAAAGCTTTCTTATATATTTTCAATGTATCTAATAGTCTTTGCTCTTGCAGATCATTTAAATCTAAAGATATAATAACAGGTAATGTAGATGAGTTTTCTAAAAATACAAACTTCAAGTGGCTACGCAGTACTTTCATCTCAAGTTCAGGTGATTTTATAATTGATGGAAATAGATTTTTATTGGCATTTTTTGTAATATCCAACATCTCAAATCTTTCCTAAACATAATCTAATTCTTCATTTTCTAATTCGTCTAGAATAACTTCGTCATTCTTTTGAAATTGTTCCTTCTCTACTAAATGATCTTCTTCTTCAAAATGCTTTTTATCTTCAAAATGTTCTTTAAAATGTTCGTTCAGTAATAGATGATCAATAATTTTCATGCGAAAACATTTATTATCTCTTTCAACAGCAGGGTATTTTATAGGTTTCACAATGTTAAAAGTCACTTCTTGATCGTTAACTCTCACAGTTAATTCTATAGTAAATTCTCCTTTTTGAACATCTTTCAAAGCCTTTCCAGTAGCTAAAAAAGGTCTCCCTAAAATGATAGGTATTTCTTTATATTCCTCCATATCTAAAACAATGAAATCCACAAGAAATATAAATTTATCTACTTTTACTAACACATCTTCTATAACTCCCTTAGGATATGTAACTGAACGATCTGCTAACTGTAGAGTTACAGAAGTAGGTGTGACTTCTCCTAATCCTAATCCTTTGAAAATTGATAGAGGCATAAGATTAATGCTGGCTCCCAAATCACATAAAACTCTTCCATAAAATTTTTCACCGATAACATACAGTATAGTGAAACTGTCAGGATCTCTTAATTTTTCAGGAAGCTTTTTCTAAATAATTGCACTACACTCTTTGCTAAGTGCAACAATTTCATTATCCGTGAACTTCCTTTTTTTTTTAAGAATATCTTTCATAAATTTCACATAATTGGGCATCTGCTCTAAAGCTTCTATGAAGGGAATGTTTACTGTTAATTTCTTAAGAATTTCTAAAAATTTGGAAAATTTTTTATTCTGTTTGTGTTGCTTCAATCTTTGAGGAAACAGTAGTGGAGGTTTCTCCACAGTAATTTTCATTGGTGTAAATGGATACTCTAAATCTGGGTACTCATGATCATTTTCTTTTTCAGTATCAACTTTCTCTTTTTCAGTTTCTATTTTTTTTGCACTTTTTTTTTCCAATTCTTTTCCACTTCGTAGTTGTATCACTTTGATTTGTTCTTTTCCTTGATCTTTAAGATTTGGTTCCACAGTAGTAGGAAAAGTTCCTAATGTTCGATTATTATGCGCAGTAGCGATATGCCCAAATTGGTTTTCAATATACTGAATAGCAGTTCCTTGATTTTGTAATTGATTTCCTTGAATTTGTAATTGATTTCCTTGATTCTGCAATTGTTGGCCCATGTTTAATATCAGCTCTTCCATAAACAACTTCTTCTCCTTAATTTAAGTATTACTATTAAATCCTGGAGGATAATAAGGCCTATAGTTTACATTTCCTTGGTTGGATGAATTTCCTAATGGGTTCACTGAGTTGTTTGCCCATTGTTGGGTTGTAGTGGAATTGTTATTCCAATTAAAATTTAGATGACTCTTCCAACCTGTGTTATAATAATTTGAATAAGGATTGTTGGGTCTTTAATAACATTTAAGGTCTCATATGAATGTTGAACATCTACAAATTGCCCAGATGAATTATCTTCCATCATAGGAAGTGTTGGAGAATAATTCATCCCATAATGATCTAATTTCTTTGATATTGCAGCAATCTG
>NW_018222735.1:20696-21206 GCF_001263595.1 Phalaenopsis equestris
AAATTCTAAGTCTAACAACATCGTTTGAGACTCTGTCATATTTAAAAGTAGCACACAGTTCTAAAAAACTAGCTAGATGTAAGTTCGGATCTTCATTTGGTGTACCTCTGAATTGATTGTTTTGTAACATTTGGATAATAGCAAGTTTAAACTCAAATTAATTAGCAGCTACATCAGGATTTTGGATAGTCAAGTGAAGTTCATCTGCTGTCGGATTTGCATAATCTTTTAAAGGTATTTCTCGATTTTCATTTATGTGTTCAATCTCTATTCCTTGATTGTTCAGGTTATTTTCCATTATATCAGAATTTCTAGGTTCTCTTCTTGATTTTCTAATCATTTAATCCTTCTAAGAGTGCGTTCTAATTCTGAATCGTAGAGTTTAAGATTTTCAGGTCCAAATTTACGCATACAATTTGAAATCAGTACTCAGTAATATAATTAACTAAATATAAAAATAAGTTGCAATTCAAGTAAAAATTTTCTAATAATCCTAATTTGTTCGTTACT
>NW_018222735.1:22127-22518 GCF_001263595.1 Phalaenopsis equestris
GGAAAACACAACAAAACTCGGAATTCATATATAAAATCAAAGTCATACAAACTACAATAAGTAAATAACTTATCTCTAATTTCTCCCCAAGAAGACTCCGCGAAGTTCCTCTGAATCTCTTCTTTTCTTTACAGCACATAGAATTCCTCTTCGAAGTAGCAAGGAGGAAGAAACTCTCACTTTCCCTCCACTCTTACAATCTCTCAAAGAATTCCTCACAATATTGGAACCTTTCTAATCTCTAGGAACTCTCTAGCACTTCCTTTACTCCCTAAATTCTTTCCCCCTTCTTGAGGCTCTCTAATTTTTGGCCAAAATAGTCTTTTAAAGTTGTGGATGAGCTTTCCCAAGAGTTGCCTAAGCATCCCTTCAAAATTTGGCCTTATCCAAA
>NW_018222735.1:22528-26823 GCF_001263595.1 Phalaenopsis equestris
CCCCCCCAGCCGGGCTTGTCGCCGGCAGCCTTGAGGGTGCCATCGGCGGACTTCTAACGAATCTTGTCCTGTAGCCTCAGAAAAAACTCGTCGCCGGCAAAGTCGAGGGCGCCGTCGGTGGCCTAGTTCAAAATTCCACATTTTGGTCCTTTTTGCATCTTTTTTGCTCCAATGGCCCTAATTCATCATTCCTGCAACAAAACATCAAATAAACATTTTTTTAAAGTGCAATATCATAAAAAATAGTATATAATAGGTATGAAAATCTCAACATATTTTCCTTGGGTCAATCGAATGAACAAGCAGGTGGAGAGATGGAGAGAGAGATGAGAAAAGTAAAGAGTAAGGGAGAGATAGAGAAACTAGAGAAATAGAGAGTGACAGAGAAGAGTGAGAGAGATAGATGGAGGAAAAGAGAGAGGGACAAAGAAAGGGAAGGAGAGAAAGGGAGAGAGAGAGCAAGAGAGATAGAGATAGAAAGAGAGGGAGGGAGCGAGAAAGGTCTGAAGAAGATAAAGAGAGTAGAGGAAGGGAGGGAGAGGGAAATAAAGAGAGGAATTGAGATAAGGAGGGGGAGAAAGTGGGATGTATGAAGGGAGTGTTTGAGGGTTAAATAAAAAAGATAAAGGAATGGAAGAGAGAGCAAGTGAGAGAAAGTGAGAGTAATAAGGAGTGAAAGAGGAGAAAGTAAATAGAGTAATAGAGATAATAAGAGAGAGAGAGAGAGAATGAGATAGAGATAGAGAAAATGAGAGAGGTAAATAAATAGAGAGGGAAGGAGAGTGAGACACAAAGAGAGGGAGTGTGGGAGGGAGGGAAGGGAAGACAGTGGAGAGAGTAAGAGCGAGCGAGAGAGAGAGAGGACTAATAGAGAGAAGAGTAAGAGAGAAATAGTAAGAGAGAAGAAGATAAAGTGAGACAGATAGAGTGCACAAGCGAGTGAGAGAGACACAAGAAGGGAGGTGGAGAGATGAAGGGAGATAGTTAGAATGAGGGAGAAAAAGGGAGAGAAATATACATAGTGCTAGGGGAGAGATGAGGAGAGAGTGAGGGATAGAGAGAATAACATAAGTATGGAGAGAGTGAAAAGCGAGGGAGTATTAAAGAGGTAGAAAGAGAGTGAGGGAAGAGCGAGAGAGTAGCAAGAGAGAGTGAGGAAGGGAGAGAGAGTATGTGTGTGCTAGAGGGGAAGAGAGAGATAAAGAGATGGAGGGAGAGAGTATTTGTGTGAGAGTGAGGGAGAAAGAGTTACAAAGTGGCTAGGAAGGGAGAGAGAGGTAGAGAGCATAGGATAGGGGGTGGGAGAGATGAGAGGGAGAGAGAGAGATAATGAAAGGTGTGGAAGAAGAAAAAGAGAGAAGATCAAAAAAGTAGAGGGAGGAATATATAAGGAAATAGAGTAAGGAAGGGAGATAGAGAGAGAAAGAGGGAAATAGGGAGGGAGCTTTGAGGGTTGGAATGAGCGAGAGAAATAAAGAGATAGAGAGTGAGAAAGAGAGAGAGCAAGAGAGTAAAAGTGATAGAGAGAAAAGATAGAGTGAGAAAGAGTGAGGGAGAGGGAGAAAAGGAGTGATGGACAACGAATATATTCAAATATTGAGAGAGAGTAAGAGATAAAGAGAAAGAGATGGAGAAAGAGCAAGTGGATGAGAAAGACAACAAGAGAGAGGGGTGTGATAGATAGAGAGATTGAGTACAAAAGATATGTAGAGAGACACCCAAGAGCGATGCGGAGAAAAGAGTGAGACCAAGAGGGATAGTGAGAGAGAGGGAGAGGCAGAGACATAGGTAGAATGAATAATAAAGAGAGAGAAGGTGGGAGAGATAGATAGAGCAAGAGAGAATGGAGATAAGAAAGATAGGGAGGAGGGAGGGATAAAAAGGTCAAGAGAGGGAAGGAGGGAAAGGGGGACAGAGAGAGTGAAAGATAAAGATACAGTGAGGAAACAACGGAGAGAGTGAGAGAGAAAGGACTAAAGTGATGAAGTTAGAAAGAAAGAAGGAAAAGAGGCTAGGAGAGAGAGAAAGAAAGTGAGAGGGAGAAGAGAAAAGAGTCTAAGTGAGAAAAAAAGCAAGAGAGACAAAGACAACAACAGAGAAGGGGAGAGATAGGGAGCGACAGTGAGTTAGAGAGAGACAATGAGAGTTAGAAAAAGAAGATATAAAGAGAGTGGGAGGGAGATAAATTGAGACTAAGTGGAAGATAGAAGGATGGAGCGAAAGAGAGAGAAAGTGCGTGCAGGAGATGGAGAGTGTGAGAGAGGAGTGGAGAGAGAGAGTGGGAGAGAGAGGATGTAGGAAAGAGAGAGAGTTCAAGTGATGGGGAATGTGAGATAGATAAAGTGAGAGAGGGAGTAAATAAGAGAGAGTAGATGGAGTGACAAAGTTGAATGGAGGGGGATCAAGGGAGAGAGAGAGAGAGAGAGAAAGAAAGAGAAAGAAAGTAAGAGTAAGAGATTGATAGAAATTTTGAGAGTGAGAAAGAGAGCCCGAAAGAGAAAGTGAGAGAGAAGCAAGATAGACTAAAAGAGAGGGGGAGAGAGAGCATGAAAAATGATAGTAAGAGCATAGAGAAATAAAGAGAGTGAAAGAAGAGAGAGAGAAAAGCAAGAGAAGATTTAGACAGCATAGATAGTGAGAAAAAAATATTGTGAGAGAAAGGGTGAGACGGAGGGATGGGATTGAGAGTGAGGAGTGAGAGAGAAAAGTTAGAGAAAAAGAATAAGACAAAAAGAGAGAAAAACTGAAGAGAGTACAAAATAGATAGAGAAGAGAAAGAAGATATAAATCAAAGGATAAAGTGAGAAAACAGAAGGAGTGAGAGAAAATGGGAGAGAGAGAGATTGAGGGATGGAGTTAGGGTGTGAGAACGAGCTGGAGAAAGAGAGAGGAATGGAGAAAATAGAGAGAAGTGGGAGAAAGAGGAGGGACGATGAGAATAGAGATAGTAAAGAAAAGACTGATCTCACTAGAGTGAGAAATAAATAGAGAGATGGAGGGAGAAGAGAAAAATATATGGAGAGAGAAAGAGCAATAGAGTGAGGGAGGGAGAGTGAGAGAGGGTGAGAAAGAGATGTTGGGAGGGAGAGGGGAGAGAGTGAGAAGAAATAAAGTGTAAGAGTGAGAGAGAGGATGAGAGAGAGATAGAGAAAGGGATTGAGAGCAAGACAAGGTAAGACAATGGGACAAAAGACAGAGTAGGATAGAGAGAAGGGGGAGAGGGAGAGATTAGGGTGAAGAAGTGGGAGGGATTGAGGAAGGGGAAGAGAATAAAGAGAGAGAGAGAGGGAACAAGTGAGGAAGCAACATAGAGAGAGAAAAAAGAAATGAGGGAGAAATATATATGTATATATAAAAGGTGTCATATAAAAAGAGAAATATATACAATGGAAGGGGGATAGAGGGTGAGTGAGGCAAAAAGGTAGGGAATGGGAGGAGAGGGATGAAGATCGAATAAGAGAGGAAAAAGAAGCATCAGTGAGACAGTGAGCTTGGGAGGGCGAGAGAGTGAAGAGAGAGAATAGGGATGGTGAAACTTAATGAGATTGGAACAAAGAGGGATAAATTTCAAGAGAAATAGAGCAGGCATAAGATTAAGAGGGAGAGAGATAAAGAGATATTTGGAGAGAGAGAAAAAGGTAGAGAAAGTAAAATGAAAAGTAGAGAGGAGGATGGATAAGAATAAAATTAAGGAGAGAGGGAGCTTGGGAGTGAGAGAGAAAGAGAAAAAATCTAGGGAGGGCGAGAGAGTGAAGATAGAAAGTGTATGAGAGAGGAAATACTAATAGAGGGAAGATCAAGGGAGAGAGGGAGAGAGAGTATGTGAGAGAGCAAGAGATAAAGAGACAATGAAGTGATGAGATTAAGAGAGAGAGCACAAAAGAGAGGTTGAGATGGCAAGTGAGAGATAAAGGGAGAGCGATATAGAGAGGTAAGGGACAGATGAAAAGGGAGTGAGATGGGTTGAGAGAGAGAATGAGATATGAATGGTGAGAAAGACCAAATAAAGAAAGAGGGTGAGGGATTGAGAAAGAGATTGAGAGAGAGAGAGAGAAAGCTAGAGAGAGGGTTAGTGAGAAAGTTAAAGAGGGAAGGAAGACAAAGGGAGGAAGAGAGTTCAGGAGAGAAGTATAGGGAGGGAGGGAGAGAGGGAGAGTGAAGGTGAGAAAGTGAGAGAGATCAAGCAACATATTGAGAGAAAGAGATAGAGAGAGGACAGGAGAGTTGGCCTGAGAGTAGGAGAGATAGGGAGATTGAGAGATAATAAGAAGGTTTGAGTGAAAGATAGGAAAAGG
>NW_018222735.1:26847-28211 GCF_001263595.1 Phalaenopsis equestris
AAAGAGAAATTTGTTGATGGAGGTAGAGTGAGATAGAGTAAATGGAAGTGAGAGAGAGAGGCAGAGAGGGAGACTACGAAAGAGATAGAGGGTATGAGAGAAAGAAAGTGATAGAGAGAAGGTAAGAGAGAAATTAAGAGAAGAGAGAGAATGGAAAGAGAGAAAGAAGAGAGCAATAAGAGGGAGGGATAAAGAAATAGAGAGAGGAAGGGAGGTATATAGGGAGAGAGATGGGAGTACGGAGGAAGATAAAGAGGGTGGTAGAGAGAGGTAGAGGAAAGTGTGTGATGGTTTGAATGAGGAGAGATAAAGATAGTGGGTGGGAGAGAGAGCAAGAAAGAGAGATTGAGACCTAGTGAGGAAGAGAAAGAGTACGAGTGAGGGAGAGAGAAAGCGAGTGAAAGAGAGTGAGAGAGAAAGAGAGATTAAGAGAGAAAGAGGGAGGTAGAGATAGTTAGAGAGGGATAAGGAAAGGGAGATAGAGAGAAATAGAGACTGTTGTCAAGAGATAGAAGGAGAGAGAGAAATGAGAGAAGGGGAGAGATAGAGCAAGAGAGAGTGATGTTGAGATTAACGAGTGGGAGAAAGAAGAATAAATGGAGAGAGAAATAGCAAGAGAGCGAATAAATAGAAGAGAGAGGGTGAGAGGGAGAAAAAGCTAAAGAGGGAAGGTGATGCAAATGATAACACGTATGGCAATGACACGAATATTTAATTCAAGTTCCATGTGGGCCAATTACTAGATGTCATACAAAGAGGGTGAAAGAAGCTTTCAATGGATTAGTCCAGGAGGCTTGGACTCAAGCTAATTCATGGGGATCTCAGGATAAAGAGCCACTATCAACTTATTCCAAGCATAAGGATAAAGAAGTCAAATTATTATGGCTGGATATTTTGTATTTTTATTGTGGTTTAATAATGGCTTGCATGGCAACTTAATGTAGTTTTCATTTATTTTAAAAGATATTTTATCTTCTCTTTTTTTTTCTTATAATCTTTAGCCTATATATATATGCCTTATGTTAAATGAGAAGGAGACTTCTGATTCTTGCCAAAAAAACTTGCATTTGGGTTGTCTCCAACGGTTTCCTTAGGATTCCAACGGAACTCTAGGCCATCCCCTAAGGAGTTCTTTTCGGACTTATCAAGCGGATTTCCACCCCGTTTGTGGTGTCTTCCATTGTACTAAGGTTCTTTCCTCACGTCAAGCATAGGGTTACGGTCTTATACCAACGTTCTTCTTTGTATTGAGCATTGGGTCAAGGTTTACCTCCATCCATCCATTTTACCGGAGGTTCTACCTATAAATCGGTAAGTTCCAGCCATGGTACGGTTTTATTGTTTGGTTTCTTACATCACATAAG
>NW_018222736.1:0-240 GCF_001263595.1 Phalaenopsis equestris
TCTTAAGGCTAGAAGATGGACGGTTCTCGGGCTATCGGGGACGATGACGAAGTGCAATTCGATCGCGTGTATATTGAATGGACAATCAAAATCAAGATGGACAGTGGTTAAGAACATAAATCGTGTGTCGAGTTAGCGCTGAGGTGGATGGCAGCGTCGAATGGGAGCACACCACGTGGAGTTTTGGAGACGCCGTAGGTTGAGATGGCGCCGCGCATTTAAATAGATAAATAGGGATTT
>NW_018222737.1:0-319 GCF_001263595.1 Phalaenopsis equestris
AGGGTGTCCACCCGCATGACTCAGGATAGTTTACAGTCTGTCCGCGGCATCCGATAGTTCAGACGCCTACCCGAGACCTTTTCGATGCGTGTTGAGGGGCACGTAGTCGGGGTCATTCTTCTAGGCAATGACTTTCACTTAGGTGAAGGCCGGTCGACATTTGGAACGTCAGACGATTCCGATCGAGTCAAAAAAATATTATGTGGCGCGCCGTGTGTGATTTTGACTTGAATTGGCCCGATCGCTTGACGAAGTGGTCTATATGACCTCGGATGACAAAATGAACTGCGCCAACGCGTCCGGAATGTTGATTTTAGCC
>NW_018222738.1:0-207 GCF_001263595.1 Phalaenopsis equestris
TCGTTTAACTAACCGAACAAAAAAAAAATTGTTCATGTTCGTCTCGTTTAATTATCAAACAAATCGAGCACAAACTCATTGACGAACCGAACACGAATTGTTCGCAAATAACGAGCTTTTTTGACGGCCCTAGACATGAATAATAAAACATGCTCTCTCAAACATTTTATTCCATCGTAATAAAAATGAAATTAATAAAACATGCTC
>NW_018222739.1:0-5450 GCF_001263595.1 Phalaenopsis equestris
TCTTTTGATTCATATGTAGATCATTTAGCAAAGGCTTTAAAACACAGTGAAGAAAAAAAATTTGTTCTCAATTGTAAAAAATGTCAATTTATTATCACATGAGGAATTTTGTTAGGAAATAAGATTTCTGAAAATGGCATGGAAGTTGACACAACGAAAATTCAAGTTATCATTGAATTACAACCTCCTGCATTGGTAAAAGTAGTAAGAAGTTTTCTAGGGCACATTGGATTTTATAGGAGATATATTAAAGACTTTGCAATAGCCTCTATGCCATCTTTTAGAAAAAGAAACAAATTTTGATTTTAATGAATTTTATATATCTATATGTTTAACATTAAAGGATTTGTATTTACATGTTGTTCATCGAAGTGTTTTAAATGTAAATATCAAATATTAGGTGTTTGATATGTAAATAAATAAAAACCGTGTGGTGATACTCGATTGTATTTTTCTTTGGGAAAAAGTTGATGTAATTCCGGAGCAGAGAAGCTTGAGGCCGTCTCAAATTGGAGAAAAGTTTGTATGTAAGATGTATACAATGCTATGTACGTCAAAGAGATTATTCAGAGGGTATTTGGGGGATTATATCTGCGCTATACCTCATGTAACCTCCCTGTAACCAACATGTAACATACCTGTAGCCTACAAATATATGAAAAAAAAAACGTGAAACTTACTAAAAGGTACAAGTATGTTATAGGAAGGTTACAGGGGGTATAACGGGGATATAACCCCTGAAAACCCTCTGAATATTCTCCTTGACGTACACAGCGCTGCGTAAGTCTTACGTACACAAATTTTTCTTCTTAAATTGGGCGTATGGCCTTATAAAGCTTGGCTGAAGGTTGATTTATTAGTTTGTTGAATTTAACTTGCGAACTTAAATTCAAGCATGATAATGGGCTCAATTCGATCAACTAAACTAAATTTTAAACTATGGGAGAGATTTAAGGTTCTAGATGGACAAAATAGTTTATTTTAAATTTAATAATAATTTTTATTATCGTACACGAAAGTAAAAAAAAATTAAAATATATAATTAGAAGGAGATTCGTATTTGCTTGCTTTCGCAAGTGATCCATGGAATTTAGTAGAGGCGTGGACGATGCGGATTGCATTGCTAGCTGGCAGGATTGCCGGTTGATGACGTGGCGTATGGGAAACATGCGATTAATAGAGTACTCTAGGTCATAGTTGATAAGCTAACTTGGCCAATGGGAAACGTGGGACTACTGCACACTGCTCGTCCAGAATTGATAACCTAACCAAGCTCCGGGGAAACGGAGAAACGGTAGTCCATACTACCGTTACACTAATTTTTCGTTCAAGAAAAGGGGAATATCTGAGATTTAATTTTATTAACGATAAATATAATGTTAAAAGGGATTGCAGTAATCCTATTGGTCTCAAAATAAAGTAAATAATTTAAAATTGTATTATGAACACATTTTGATTTTATTTTATTTTTCTTTTTTTTAGATAATTTCTTTCTTTTGAGCCATTAAATATGAAAATCATAATCGTAATCTTTGATATATCATGATGGAATTAAATCTGTTTTGTATTTACTTTTTTAACAGGTTAAGTATTATCATAAATAAGACTAAATTATTTTTCATTAAAAAAACATGAGAAATATCTAACAACAATATCTTATATTTTGAAAAATTAGTTAGGAAAGTGTTTGCAATATGATAAGAAAATATCAAATAAATAAAGAAATAAATATTTTTATATACATATAAAGACGTGTTAGATGCAGCGTGAGCACACTTTTTAGAGTCTGTTTGGGGTAGCTACAACTTATTGAATAATCTGCTGATAAGTTGATTAAAAATAATCTGCTGATATGCTAGGCGCGGGGGGTTTTACAAAATTTTTTTTTTTTGTTGGAGTCAGAAAGCTGTCACCCCACCTAGATAGGTGCGATGCGAAAATACTGTTTTCAACATTTTGAAAACACATAAGCTGCCAAAACGCAATTTGCCCAAACATACCTGGTGCATTTTCAAAACGTCACGGCACCAAATAAGCTGTCTCAAACATGCCCTAATACTTTTTAGTTTAGCCGCATGCGACCTGCGAAGGACAGTAGATAAAAAGAATAATCATCAATTGACACTAAAATTAAATGAATTATAAAATAATATTTAAATATTTTTAATTCGAATAATACTTTTTAGATTTTGAAGAGAACAATAAAAGTATTAACCTTTTTTACTCATTTATGAGTATCTTGATAATTTACTTGCATTCCATATAATTATAATAGATTAATAAATTGTTTTTAGAATATTTAGATATCAGTTTTATATATATTTATTAGTTTAATGATTAAACTTTTGATGGCTCATGCATATTTGTTTTTTAAAACCTTTTTATGGGATAAATTTAACTACTTTATGGCTTTTATTACATTTTGTAACTTGCAAACTAATAGATAAAAAACTCCCTTGCATGTATGTCTGCTAAATATGTTGCCACTGTTATAATACTTTTCATACGTTTCTATAGTTACAAGTGAAAAAAAGAACCTAATGGTTTTGTCCTATCAAGTTAGGCTCGATAACGACCGATTATGTTTATATTTAAATAAAAATTTGTGTGAGAAAGCACCCCATGCATACTTCTATGTGCTTATGGTACACAATACACAAGAAAGCCTCTTTTTTTTTTATAAACTTTGCAGGGAATTTTATTCCACAAAAAAATATAACAAAATGTAAGAGAAACCTACTGCACACTCCATACTCTCCTTGAAAAAAAGAAAAAAAAAACACCTCACACTAACCCAAACAACATAAAAGAAATCAACCACAACACATAGAATACCAGAATAAAAGAAGAATAAAAAACAACAGAATGCTAAAGCAAATCAAGCTGAAGAAGCTGTTCTAATGGCCAAGGAACCTTCTTAGAAATAAATGCAATATTGAGATAATGTACAAACTTTGCAGCCTAGATAGCCACTTTATTTCCATCGCTCTTAGTGTGTGTCCTGCAGATGTACATATTCTTGGTCAAATCTTCAATTCTTTTCATCTGTATATTGATGCTCCAATGATAATCCTTCTTATACCTGCAATAATTCCAAAGAATAATCAATCTCTAAAATAATGTATTTCCAACCAAATTTTCTAGCAATCATCAAACCAAACACCACGACATTAGCTTTAGCATCCAAGGGAGATATAGAAACAACAACAACCACAAACCAACATATGACAGAGCCTAAAAAATCCCTACAAACACCTCCAACACCTGCCATATTAGTGTTCGAGCTACCATCAATGTTAATCTTTATGAAAGAAGCAGTAGGTCTCACCAAGTCACACAAGTGTTAAACTTTTCATTAAAGTTAATAGGAATCCTCAAATTAAAGAACACATCCTTCAATACAAGAAAGAAATGTATAGATTATGTATATTTATGTTCAAAAATTTATAACTATATGAATATACCTTTTAGTTGATTTATATGATTGTTTATTAGTTTTTTTTTTCGACTCAATTCATGAGCAAAATATACAATAATTTGGTATCTAGATAACATGTCAGTCTAAATAATGTGCATGAATCCTTTGGACTAATTGAGACTCATACTTACTATTGGATCCTAATTTGTTAATGGAGACAAACCACCAAAGAAAGAACAATGAACAAGGGAGAAAGAACTAGAGAGTGGAGATCGGAAAATGAAGAAAGAGAAGGAAAGCTTTCAGAAGATTTTATTGCTACAAAATGAAGGGGTTTACAAAAGGAGTTAAATTTCATAAATCCTAGATTGTGCCCTCTTGTACCAACAGTCACATATATTTATAGGTGAAGCTAACCCATGGGATATTCATGTAATGTTACACGAGAAGTATAAACGTCTCTCTATAACGCCTTCTATGTTATAACATATCAATATTGCTAAGTAATCATCTATGTTTTATTTTATAATGTAAGAATAGTTAAGTTTTTGCATTACAATTTTGGCGAGGTAGTTTCTGGTGTTGCATATTCATTTGGTTAGCCTATTCAACCTCTTTTGGGAGATGATGTAGTCAGCGTGACTTGCTAAAGGACTCTCCTTAGTACTTATCATCACTTGGGATTGATTTCAATCTCCAGTCAATCTAGTTGATCTGCTTGAACTGAGAAGTTTATGTGAGATGCCATGGTTATTAGGCATGCTATCCAAGTTGAGTCCTCTAGGCCAAGTTGTTATGTTGAACAGGTTG
Source organism: Phalaenopsis equestris (assembly GCF_001263595.1). Lineage (NCBI taxonomy): Eukaryota > Viridiplantae > Streptophyta > Magnoliopsida > Asparagales > Orchidaceae > Phalaenopsis > Phalaenopsis equestris. The sequence goes on from NW_018222739.1 coordinate 4,229, forward strand.
CCCCAACCTTTTGACTTGTTGCCCGTTTAAATTGATTGCGTAATAACTTCTTTCTTTTTCATTCACATTGCATACCTTTCTTTCTTATATCATTTTGTCTTATGCATGATGGAAAGCTCCATTTTGAGTTTTTCTTTGCTTGAGTTATATATCCTTGTTGCAGTTGAATAGCCTTTTTGATGGCTCTCAGTATGAACAAATTTATGAGAAACACATTGTGGAGGTAGCACTCAAGTGATTGGCAAACTAAACTTCATGTCTTAGTGGCGATTTGTTAAGTCACAATGGTCAAACCATGAAAAATCCTTTTAGTGACAAGTTATAGCCTTATATTATTTTAAACTTGTGTATATATATGCGCGCACGGGCACACACACACACATGTAAATTCAAAATGATATACGATAAATTTTTATCTAATGAGTGTTCGCAAAAGTGGAGAAAATTCATAATTTTATCAATGAGTTGTGAGCTGAAATTAAATGAACAAATTTTGTATGTATAACTTAGATTAAACTCTAACACTATGTATGGTTCTTTATGTATATTTTATGGAGAGGTTTGTTTTCTTTAATAGATTGTCCATTTTACTAGACTTTTATATTCACGAAGGTAATCATTTAGACTTACTATAGAAGAGACTGAAGCACTATCCATTAAAAGGATCTTATTCGAAAAGGGGAGTCTTGCCTCCTTAGCTTGACCTGTGTTTTAGGAGTAGATGTAAGAAAATAGAGGGGATTTACATTATTTGAATGTTGTTGAGCCTTGATATTTAAATTCTCATGTATGATTAATGATGAAATTATTGGATTAATCTTTTTAAATGTGTGTTATGTTGCTAAGCATGGACTATCTATCTATTTTATTTTATATAACTCTCCTTTATAGAATCATTTTGAAGGCCCTTATACTATATCAATTTGATTATGTGCTGGGGACTTTTATGTCTCATATATTAAGTAGAATCATAACTTTTCAATTTACTCTAATGTTGGGTGACTTGATGTAGAATTTCAACAACACCAAGTTAGTTGTCTAATCAAATGTAATTAATAGATGTGCCATTTAAGCAAAGTAGGTTGGCATAATATGTTTTGGAAAACACTTATCATAAATAGAGCACATCATGTATTGATTATCTAGTTACCTTCATCTTCTCATAAAAAAGAGCCAAAGAGGGGGGGGGGGGTTGTTTTCTATTTTTTTTTTCTCCCCCACC
>NW_018222739.1:5510-13187 GCF_001263595.1 Phalaenopsis equestris
GGCGGGGGGGGTTATATTATTTGTCTCTACCCCATCATATCTATAAAGAACCATTAAGATTGAGAATGAATTTCTTGACCTTAAAATGAATGGTTTGGTGTTTAGTAATAAGCTCTACCGTAGCACCAAAATCTTAACACACCCTAATTCTAAGTGCAATGGTCTCACGTAAGAGTATGGGTCAAATTAGTAATACCAGATTATGAGTCCCAAGTAATGATCCCATGGGGAGTGAGGCAGTTAGACTTAAGAGAAGTTTTAGCCTACTAGGTTGAATTCTTATTCTATAATTGGAATTAAATTGAAGTTCTGCACACTACTCATACTAAATTACAATCTAATATAAGTGTTAAATCCTACAAAAATCTTACTTATCCTAATTGGTTTGATGATTATTAAGTTATAAGGCTACCTTCACTTGTAGTTGTTTAAGTGGTAATGTAGAAAATGTAAACTGACAATTGTGAATGTGGCTAGTGAAAATGGTCACTCTCTTCTTTTCCTATCTTCCGAGTGCATAAAGAAGTTTGATTAAATTATTTTAATTCCTCGAACCCCAACTTAAACCCATAAAAATTATATCCCTAACATTTTCATCTCCCTATAAAGTACATGCATCAAACCATATAGATCAATGTGAATAACCTAGTTGTTTTATATAGCTCTCCCGAGTAATTACAGATCACAACGCACTTCAACTAATCACTTTGCCAGAATGAAAATTAAATGAAGTTCAAAAGATTATTCATCACATTCAAGATTAAAAACAAATTTTTAAATCACTTTGCATTCCTACATAACATACTCAACCATCACAAGAAAAAGGTAAAATAACTACTAAGAAAGAATTGAGAAAGCAACACAAAATATCTTTAACAATAAGTAAATCAACTATAGAATTGTGTTTACTAAAATACAAATACAAGAGTACACAAAAATTAGCTTTCCTCTCTCTTTAAAGGGTTGGGAATGCTTTCCCCAAGGAACTTCAAATCCCACTTCTGCTTTCCTCAAACCATCCTCACTTTTCAGTAAAAGATTCACTTTTGCTTTCCTCAAACTATCCTTACTTTTTAGTAAACCCACATCTCACCTACAGGGGATTATGACCATTCAGTAAAAGATTCCTTTTCCTTCTCTAAATGATCCCAATATCAAGCTACACAACTCCCTAAGTTGTGTTGACAAAGTGTTGAAAATGCCCAAACAGTTTCTATCGCCTAGGTGCCTTGGCGCCAAAAAATCTAGTGCTAAGGCACTTGGTAGTGGTGCCATGGCACCACTTGGCTAGCGCTCAGGCATTGGCCTCTCTATCTCTGAGGGTGGAACATGCGCCAAGAAAGCTAGCTCCAATGCGTCAATCACCTAGTTGCTTAATAGCACTAAATCACCTCCACTTTGCTCCATTTCTTCTCCACTTGGCTCCACTTCTAGTACCTACTGTATTTGTAAAAAAAAATAAAATACCCTTCTTTGAATTGTAATTTTATCCATAACCATGCAAAAACATAAAGGAAATCAAGCATTCTTTGTTACACATTAAAATCCCCCAAACTTAAATGTTACTTCTCATAAAGTAAGACTGGAATATTAAAATCATTTTAATTTAGTTTGAAGAAGTGGGTTTCATTAAAATTAACTCATTTTTGCTTTAGAAAATTAATAGTGTAGTTTAGAATAATTCTAGTAAACAAGTTTAATCCCAATGTATGAGAAAACCTTTCATTCAACTATGAAAGCCTGATTTTTTATTTACTTTCAAGAAGTAATTAAAACTTTTTAACTAAGGTATCTTAGAAAAATGATCTTAATCTACCCATTTAAAAAGACTTATTAACACATCTTACATACAAGTAACTTAAAAATGTAATGTAGTTTTAGCTCTAAAATGAATCTAGTGAAACCAATTTTTGATTTGGCTTCTCCTCAAGCTTCTCCCCACTCAATATTTTTATTTTAGTCACTATTTTTCTTGCTTTAGGATGTGTATTACAATCCTTAGCATAATTTTTAGAAGGATTACTATATCTGGATAGGTCTTTAATAGTTTTGAATTCCACTATGATCTTCTTAAAACAAAAAATGCCGCATTCCTCCACTTCTAAACTTTTGAAAATATGATTTTAAGAGCGGCTCAATTCTTATATAGTGTAGTTCTAAGGATACCTAGTTTTACCAATATATAACTCTTTTAAAAAATTGAAACCAAAAATTATTTTTTAAAAATTGAACTACAAGTTAGCTAGACACTAATATAGTCACATTCACATAGAATTTAAAATAACTTAATACTATGTTTTTCCTTTTTCAATTTTGCAGTAATTTAAAACTAACTTGAGAACCTCAAACCCCATTTAAAAACATAATAATTTAAATGAAGGTTATTGAGGAAAAAATTGTTTAAGCTTCTAGAAAAAAGATTTTCTTTCCCCAAACTTAATTTTTAGCATTTTAAGCAATGTAAAACATGAATATAAGTAGGGAGAAATAGCATAGAAGTACCTTCGACTACATGTATCAATCAATGAGATTAATGGGCATACGCAAGGCAAATATACAAGCAGTAGCAAGTAAATCACAACTAAACATAGATAAAAATGAAACTACACCAAAGAAATCATAAAATGCAATAAGAACAAAAAATAAAGTAAGCCCACAACCACAAATACAAATTAATAAAGAGACAAAAATAATAGCAACAAAAATATACATATAGTCTAATATATAGTAAAAATTAGAATACTGTCCAAGACAACCACATAACAACAAATAAAAATACAATCAAGCACAACCCAAGTAACTAAATCTAAATCACTCTTCATCATCATCATCATCATCACCACCATCATCCTCATCATCTTCCTCCTCATCATCTTCCTCCTCATCCTCGTCCATCAGCAGGTTATGCTCATATATCTAGTAAGATTGACAAAATAAGAACTCTACTGAGTTGTTCCCACTAATCCACTTATTTCTTATGTACATATCTACCTGAGCAGCCTGGAAATTGGCGGCCTGATAATATTAACACTTTTCTTACCAATCTATATGTGTCATAGGGTCAGCATTATCATAAACTTCCTTCTGAATAATGGATATGTCATCTTTCATAGTCTTCAATTTTTCGAACAATGAAGGTAGGCATGTGGAAGGATGAGATGGATCATAAGACGTGGAACGCTAAGAAGAGGAAGAAGGTTGAGAAGAACTCAATTCGCACCCCAAAATAACATGCTTGCTATATAAATTTACATTAGCCTCACTAATGGGTTTTAAGGGATGAAGTAATTCTTCTCATCCATCAAAAGTAACTCTAGAATGCTGACAAAGGGTAAAAATAACAGAAGGGCATCCTAACCCTAAAGTTGATCCTCCATTTGTAGCATTGAAAATAGAGTGATAGATCAGGGCTTCAATATCTTCTAATTTCATCATTTAAATGAAATAATTAAAAGCAACTCTCTCTCATTACCTCGCTCAAATTGGTGGAAGGCAAGAGCTTGGCTGAGATAAAGTAGTGCTAAGTTTTCAAAGGTGCATTTGGTTAATATGAAAAAAAATTTACTTTATGATCATTTCTTACCTTCTAAACCCCTTCTCCATTAGTTAGAAATCTGATGATTTCATCTAAATCAAAATCAGTAGGGCCAAAGCTAGAGTAGTAACTCATAGGGACATCTTCCAATGAATAGAATGCAATAATGCGTGAAGGGAAGATATCCACCCCCGCTTCTCCCTCAAAAATACTAAATCATCAAAGGCCTCAAGGAGATTAGCATAGAACTCTCAAACCACAAAAATCACTGTTACAACCGTAGTGCAGTGAAATTTTTCTTTGTTCCGCCTAGCTATCATACTTTCCACCTGACTCCCGAGGCTAATGAATCCCCATCTACAATCAACTTCATAGACACTAAGAAGTCAGTGTAACACTCGTGAGCATTAGAGTTTACAAACTTCTTTTTGTCAAAAAAAATTTAGATTTTCTTCCGTTTGTTGTAAAAGCCATATAGATGTAAAAATGAAAAAAATTCATGATGAGTACAATATGTTATTATGGGCTAAATCACATTATCACAAATAATGCCCAAATTTCACCTTCTCCTCAAAAAATTCTAAAATTCCCAGATGAATATTGCACACACAAGCTTAGAAAGTAGATTTTACCTTATAGAAGTGAATTACACTATCCATAGCTTAAAAGATAAAGAAAAAAATTGATGGTGAAAAGAAGCCCTAAGTATCACCTCCCCATCACAGAAGAAGAGTCAGGGATGATGACATGCAAAAATCACCTAAACTAGGCTAGTTTAGGCATTTTTTTCAAATTGGAATGTCGCGGCGCCTAAGTGCCACCTAAGCGCCATGATAGTTGCATTAAGGCACTGTTTTTATCTTTAGTGTGGTGCCTTAGTATTAGTTTATATTGGCACCTAGGAGCCAGTTCAGTGTCAAGGGCACTGGGATCTACGTGCATGCCCCAGATTTGGACCCAGTCATTTAAATTCAATTTTTTATCTTCCTCAAGTTTTTCTTCACAAAAATAAACACATAAACACTAAATGAGGATCATTCATCCTCCCTTCTCTTCACATCTCCATTCTCTAATTCCTTATCTCTAAGAGAATCCCCTTCTATTGATTGTCAGGTGCTTTACACATTTTTGTAAAGATATTCAAGTCAAACTAGCACCCTTACTGTTGGTTTATGTGTTGTGAACCTTTAACTACTTTAATATCCATTAAAGTAAACATCTCTATCATTTCAACGAAATATCATCCACAAGCCCCTTTAATAGCTTGTTTATTGAACCATTATGATAAAATCACAAGGTCAGAAATATAAATTAAAGAATTGAGATGGGGTTGTCTTATGTATAAACTATATATGTCTTCTATAAGTCGTTCAGTTAAAATGAGAACTAAAGTGTAGAGGACTAAGAAAGTCCTACTATCAAAAGATATACTAAAGTCTAGTCATCAATGAGAAAACTTAAGAATCACCTCCTTCATATAACACTAAAATCAAATCAATCCACTCACAAACCTAAATAAAGAATCACAATATCCAAAAATTCACACCACAACAAAAAAAAACCACAAGTAAACAAAAACATAAACTTGGGTTGCCTCTTAATAAGTGCGTAGTTTAACGTCGTCAGTCCAACAAATCTAGATAGTTACTCAGGCTGAATCAACATTAAAATCTCATTTACCAACGGTCTTTCTCCTTCTAAGCATAGTTTGAGTCTTTTTCCATTCACTTTAAATAACATATCACTTTTAGGATATTTATTATCAATTGCACCAAAAGGATAAACTTTTACCCTAGTAAATGGTCCTGACAACCTGAACTTATGTTTTTTTGAAAAATAATTTCAATCATGTAGTATATATAGTAAAACCTTTTGTCCAGGTTTAAATTCTTTCCTAAGAATCTTTTGATCATGTCACTACTTAATTTTCTTTTTATAAATTCTTTCATTTTCATAAAATTTTTATCTAAGTTCATGGAATTAATTTAATTGTAGTAATCTTTTCTTACCAGTTGTCAGTGCTATTTTTGGTTGGAGAGTTGCCCGTAAGAAGCTGTTGGTCATTGGAATTGAAATCCCGTCGCCCGCTTCGGAAGGATGTTTTAATATATATATATAGTTTGGAAAAAAAATATGAAATCAATCTTACCCTATATTTTTCATAGTTTAAATGAAGGAGCGCTATGCCTCAAACCCTATATCTATCCTGAGGGATAAACACAAGACTTGAGGATGAGGCTCGATCAAATAATCTAAGAAATATATGACATCCATTTGGTCTGCAAAACCATTTTATTTGCATACAATTTCCTCTATTTAATATGAAGAATTTAATAGGGTTAATTTTAAGCTAGGTTCGGACAAGCTTCCTATAAGGGCAAGACCCTATAGTTAATGACATCCTAAATGACCCAAATCACTTAAGAAAACTCTTGATAAAAATCAGGAAATATTATCTTCAAGGAGTTCAAAATGATAGAACTTTTCAATGAAATCGGACAAAGAGGTGTGAAATGGGAATGACTCAAATTTAGAACATTATTCTAATTTGGAACATTTTGTTGTAGAGTCCAAAGGAGGAAGAAGTAGGGGATGTCATGGATCCAGAGGAGAACCTTAGTGACTTCTCAAGCTATCCTAATGTTTGGCTTTAGTTTTGAGGAGAAATATTTAGGTGCTTCATCCTGTCACTAACATGAAGAGTTAAATAGGGTTTATATTAAGCTGGGTTCAGAAAAGCTTCCTATAAGAGGAAGCCCCTATAGTTAATTACATCTTAGATAACTTAAGTCACCTAAAAAAACACTTGATAAAAATCAAAAAATATTATCTTCAAATAGGTCTAAAGGATAGGACTTTGCAATGAGATCAGACAAAGAGATGTGAAATGGAAATGGCTAAAATTGGGACATTTATTTTGGAATCCAAAGGAGGAAGTCTTAGGGGATGTCATAGATCCAAATGAGAACCTCAATGACTTCCCAAGCTATCCTAATGTTTGGTTTCAGTTTTGGAGAGATATATTTAAATGTTTCATCCTATTGATTTTATTAATTAGGGCTTACACTTATGTAAAACAATCACACAAATAGCCTAGAAGATGTGAGGATTTAGGTCGTGATGAACAATCACACAAACTTCTGAGGGATTCCCGATCATCCAACAGAGACATCTTAATTTTATTTCAATTGTTATTTTATGATGTTTGTGATTAAATTTTGAGTTTATATTTTGAATTTTGTGGCGGTGAATTTTATCTCGGTTGATTTTAGTTTTGGTTTTGTGGCTATCCTGATAGTTTTTATTTTCATGTAGGGTGACATCATTGTTTAGCATGCAAATTTGTAGGTATAAAAGTACAGTATGAAAGTACAAGAAGGACAACGCTGAAAACTGTAAAAGCGTACGTGGCGAGTTTTCTCGTTCCACCACATGAAACTCAAAATGCATGTTAGGGCATTTTATATGAAACATGAAAGTAAAGTTTTGACGACCTATTTAAACCTAGGTCATATCTTGGTGGGTCCTTAGAAGTTTAATTAAGGATGATGTTGCCAAGCAAAGTATATAGAGTTTAGTAGATCTCCGAGGTATCCAATTGATCTAGAGAAAGAAGCAGGTCCGTGCTATTCTCTCGCTGCATGGTGGAAAATCTAGAGTTCTTTTAAACTTATTATGTTGCTCAATAATACATCCTATAAATACCCTTAGTGCTTAGTGAGCATTGTTGTCTCAATTATCCATAAGAGTAAGGTAATTATCATCTGTAATTTAATTTTGAAATTTATGTGGGTGAAGACCCTTAAAGAGGCAAGTTAGTGTTATTGGAACACTTAACCAAATTTTGGTCCTAATTGGGCTTGTAGTGTTGGAAAGATGTTCTAATTTTAATTGATATTTACATTTCTAATCATCATTTAAATGAAACTTGATTTAGCCTAAGTCACTACTAAGCCCTTAAGATCTAAGTGTGTCTTAATTAATTTTGAAAAGGTTAAGCTTTAGGTGGTCATAAATCATGATTTGAATTTTATTTAAAAACCAAAATAGGGGTATTAAATTGATTAATTATTGACTTCAAAAATTATACCCCTAAGTCCTAGGTTCATTTATTTTAATAAACTTCCAAATTTTAATAATTT
>NW_018222739.1:13408-20437 GCF_001263595.1 Phalaenopsis equestris
TTATCCTACCTCATTCATGGGTCAATGAAGACATCAGAGGAGAAAATATGATTTTTCAAAATTTAATTTAATTTATATAATTATTTTCATGCAAAATGTAGGATTTTTCAAATAAAATTCCTAACTTAACCAAGGTAACACCTAATCCCACAAAATTTTTACTAGAGGTAGACTTAGACGAGAGAAGCTTTTGGACCAAATTTCATGATTTTTAAATTTTATTTGAATTTTAAGAATTACTTTAATTTCTGGGGTATTTAATAAATAGAAAATATTTTGAATGGGTAAAATTAAGTTTTATATTTTTGAAAAATCTACCTAAGTTCAGAGAACTCAGAGAAGAAGATTTTATATTTAAGAAGTTTTTATATTTTTTTAAATTTTATTTGATTTATTGGAATTATTTTTAATGAAAACCCATTTTAATCTTTAAAAATTATTTTTAAGCTTTGAAATTTAATTTCTTTATTTATAAAATTAGGAAAAATATTCTAATTGTATCTAAATGCTTAGGAAGTTATTTAAAACATTTCCATGAATTTTATTATTTTTGTGATTGTTATGGATTTTTAATTTTTAAATATTTAAAATAGGCTGAAAACCAAGTTTTTATTTTAAATATCATTTTATTTTTATAGAATACCCCCGATCACAGAGAAATCAAAAAACCAAATTTTATAATTTTTCAAGTTATATTTTAATTATTAAAAATCATTTTTAATGCCAAAAAAGTTAATTAACTTAAAAAATTAATTTAAGTTATCAAATGAACTTAAAATGCTTTGAAATTTTTATGGTGAGTTTTCTGGATCCTAAAAAATAGTGGAGATAAAAAATCAAGTCATTTTTTTGTTTGTATTTTTCAAAATTAATTATTTTAGTGATTTAGGGTTTGTAAAGATTAGGTATATTTTAGATGACTTGACTCATGAGAAATTTTCTCAAGAACTCTCTGGTCATCATAAAATCTTCAAAAATTTTCTGGATTTTTTTAAGCAACATGCTAATTTCTATGTTTAATTTAAGCAAATAATGCATGTAAACTTAAAAATATGATTCTTTGTCTAGGGACCTTCTCTGACTTTGTTAAAATCAGGGAATGTTCCCTAAGACAGAGACAACAACATGCTAAAATTTCAAGCTATAGTGATGTGCCTATATGCATGGAGAATCAAAAGATTCCTATCCCTAATTATTTTTTAAAAAATCAAACATCTATCAAATAGACACAAAACTTAATCCACATTATTGTCCTCTGTTCACTAAGTAAAGGGTATTTTTATTTTATTTTTGTGATTTTTCTACACCAAGTTATGGATTTTTTAAATTAGGGGTCATTTTCTGAATTAATTAAATCCCTATTTATCTATTTAAACGCGCGGTGTCACCTCAACCTGCGGCGGCTCCAAACCTCCATGCGTAGCGCTTCTATTCGACGCTATCATCCATCTCAGCACTGACTCAGCCCGCGGTTTATGTTCTGAAGCGCTGTCTGGCTTGATCTTAATCGTTCATCCGATACACACACGATCGAACGGCTCCCCGTCATCGTCCCGATAGCCTAGCCCAAGAACCGTTCATCTTCTAGCCTTAAGATCTCTCTCATTTATTATCTAGATTAGATGAATTTTTTTTTTAAATGCTCGTCTAGACTAGAGGAACATATCCATGTGGTTATGATGCCATGAAATCGACTCAAAACAAATGGAGAGTTCAAATAAGCTCGGGAGTAAGAGAAGTTTTATACCTTGGTTTTGAGAAGTGAAGCTTCAATCAGAGGTTCTTGTTATGTTTGTTGGGATCCAAGGAGGCTAGGGATTGAGCCTCTAGTCTTGGTGTAAAGCCTAGGTGTGATTTTGATCAAGACTGATTTTAGGTGTTGGTCTAGAGCTATTGTAGAGGGTAATTTGATGGGGCTTTGTCTTCTATTACTATTGTGAAGGTGTGGGCACAAGAAATTGAAGTTTAGTGGAGTTTTCAGTGATGTCCTATTTCTGTCCTAATTTTCAAGCTCAAAATTAGGGTTACACAGGAAGAATCAATACAATGGAGTGATTGGAATGGGCTGTGGAGGTCTCAGAGAAGCTCTGTGAATGATTTGGGAAGCTCTCTTTGAGAAAATTTTAGCACACCTCCCATGGCCGTGGAGGTGAGTTTTTATAAAAATGGCCATGGGGTGGCTCTCAGGGCAAATGTTTGGGTGCATTGTGGTGCTTAGGTGGAGGGAAGAAGAGCTCCATCATTTTGTTTGAGTGAGGTGGCCTCTAGGTTTTGTTTGGGTGAAGTTGCATGGGGGTGGCTCTCAGTTTTGAGCTTCTCCAGTGAATAGGCTGGCCGGCCATGGCAAAGGGAGGTGGCTAGATGCTCAGGGCATCTAGAGGAATCTGTGAAAGCAATTCAATGCAATGGGGTTTAATTTTGGCAAAGGTATCTTAAGCATGTGTATTTTTGGAAATAAGATCCCTTAAATTGGGGGATTTTTGGTCCATGGCTCATCTAGCTTGGGTTAGATGGGTTTTGGCACAGTATTAGGGTCTAACCAATGGTTGAAGTGGAGTTAATTTGATTGCTTTAAGGTGGTTAGGCCATCTTTAATGCATGGCTTCAATGATGGTCCAAGTAATCAAATATTAGGTTTGGGCTAGGTTAGCATGACAATTGACCCAATTTATTGATCAACATTGTGTAGATTATTGTTATGAAGATTTTTGGTGAAGGGTTGAAGTGATTTTGAGTTCAATTGGTAGGTCAATTTGAAGGATTTTTGAAATTTGGTCATTTTGGCCATGTTGGGCTAGACATGGGTCTATGTTGGGCCAGCCTTGGGATAAATTCAAATTGAATAGTTCAAATGATCAAGGGAGATGTTGTGAAGATTTTTCATGAAGAGATAGAGTGGAAATTTTGGGGCTAAGGCCATCAATTTGGAGAGATTTTGAGACATGGCCAATTTGGGGCCAATTTGGGGCTTTTGGACTTAGGTTGAAATCAAATGAAATTGAGGGCTCACCAGGGCCAATTGAAGGTCACTTTTGATGTATAGGGATGTTATGAAGTTTCTTAACACAAATTGTGGCCAATTGAGTGGGCTATGGATTCAATTTGGTGGAACCAAGTCATAGGGCCAAAATTGAGTTTTTGGTTTAGCTCAAAATTGGGTTCAAATTATGGACAAATTGAGCTTGGATTTGGTCTAGATTGGTCATATCAAGGGTGAATTTGAGTATAGAATTGAAATTGGGGGAAATTGAGACCCATTGGATAGACATTTCAGGCAATTTGGGGAAAATATGGGCCTTTAAAGAGCAATTTGGGGTTTTAGTCAAAGATGATCAAATTGGCCAAATTGGGTCATATGATAGTTGAGAAAAAATGAAATTGGCAATATTTGGGAGGATTTGAGAATTATTGGGATTTTTTAGAATTTTTGGAATTTTGGGGTAAGGAGGGGTATTTTGGTAATTTGGCCAATTTTGGTGATTTTGGGTATTTTTGGGTGTTTCCAAGCTGTTTGAAATGATTTTTGAACCAAGTTGTGTATTTTGGTAGATTTGGAAATTTTAGCCAAATTTGGGGCCCCAAGGGAATCTAGATAATTTGGGGGAATTTAGGGGCAAAAGGCTAGGTTGGATGTCTTGGTAGAGTTGGAGTGCCAACCATCATCAATAAGCCATGGACCAATGGAAAACCCATTTTGGGTCCTCTATGTAGTGGTATTAGCAAAACTCTAGCCTAGGGCTAGTGGGTTTAAAGGACCACCTACAGGAGTCTCCCAAAAGTATCAAGGGATCAAAGCCTAGGAGTTTAAGTTTAGGATAGTGAGTGATTGTGAGTGCAAGTATGTGCCTTAGCCCTAGACCAACACCTAGGGTCAACTATAAGGTCCAGCAGTCCTAAGGGTGACTCATTTTGATTTCCCCCATAGTGACCCCACCTACTAAGTGCTAGAGGTTAGGACCAATATGTGAAACTTTAAGTTGAGTAAAGAAGAGTGTAGAATTTCTAATGGTGAGGGTTTCTTGTCTAGTTTTCTAAGAATAGTCAATAAGAAAGTCATATGGCTAGACCTTAGGATGCTAAAGAGGAAAAACTAAACCTCAACCAAAAGTGAGGTCAATAAATGAACCCCCAATAGGTGTGGTGTGCTGGGCAAGCACACCGCGCGTATTGGCATTGGCCGACGAGATCAACAAAAATCAATACAAACTCCTAAGTCAACAAACTCGGAAGTATGTGTAGAGTTGCGTGTGTGATTTGTTTTTGCTGGGGAATTAGCAGGTGATCATCTGATTGAAATCAAGGAGTAGGGACTCGTTGGGGGTCGGAGAGTGAATTTTGAGTTATAAAATTTCAGGTATTTATGAAGGACGGGAGTCATTATATAAGTGCTGACCCCGAGGTGGGAATTGAAATTTGGGTATCAATTTTGAAATAAGAATCAAATGCCTAAATCCATTCAAGGTGGTCTTGAAACTTATTTTAAAAGATGATTGGATTGTGTAGGAGGACCGAATTGAGATAGAAAACACAGAGGCCCACATCCAGCTCCAATGAAAATATCTACTACATTGAGGAGGAAAGCGCTGGACTCACATCCAACTTAATAGGTAATAAGGAAATATGTGCGTCACGTCAGGAAGGAAAGCACCAGGACTCACATCTAACCCAAGCGGTGACAAGGAAAATACGTGTGTTACATTGAGAAGGAAAGCACCAGGACTCACATCCAACTCAAGAGGTAACAAGAAAATATATGTGTCACGTTAGGAAGGAAAGCACCAGGACTTACATCCAACCCAAAAAATGATAAGATAATATATGTGCCCTTTTGTAGAAAATTTACAGATTCACACATGTGAATTTGTGGGGAATATGTGAATTGAATATGTAAAGAAATCAGAAGCCTTAACATCCATTGAAAGGGGCCTCACACCGACCCATCGATAATTTCCCTTAGATAATTTGAAATTTGAAGGAATCATCCATTGAAGGGGGCCTCACACCGATCCTCGGATAATTTGAAATTTGATGGAATCAGAAGCCTTAACATCCATTGAAGGGGACCTCACACCAATCCTTAGAGAATTTGAAATTTGAAGGAATTGGAAGCCTTAACATCCAGTAAAGGGGGCCTCACACTAATCCTTGAAGAATTTGAAATTTGAAGGAATCGGAAGCCTTAACATCCATTGAAGGGGGCCTCACATTGATCCTCGGAGAATTTGAAATTTGAAGGAATCAGAAGCCTTAATATTCGTTGAATGGGGCCTCACACTGATCCTCGAATATGGGGAGTCAAAATTTGGGTACTGACCCTAAGGGTGATATGAAAATAGTGTAGAGAGTTTGTGATGTTGAATTTGTAGAAATGTGTCTTGTGAAAAGGTTGATTTTGTTGAAAAATATTTGTAGAGTTTTATGGGGTTTTGTGTAGAATGTGAAATTCTGCGGGGATGTAGAGAATTAATGCAGATAAAGATGGTTGTGCTGCGCGCACAAAGAGTAAGAAACTCCGACAATGAGAGAATCCACTCAACATATTCATTTTCTTTTCTTGTTTTTTTTATCACATTTAATTTTTCAAAAATATGTCTTTAAAATTTTAATTTTAATTGGTTGATTTTCGAAAGAAATTTGTTTTGTTGTTTTAAAAAAAATTATTTAAATTTATTTGTTGTTAAAGGTTTGTTATTTTGTTCTTCGTTCATTGAAATTCTGAACCAACGCGTGGTTCGTAGCTTCCATCCATCGCACAAAATGACAACTGACAAAAAGACACATTTCTGAGAGAAATTTTCATTAATCTCCTTTAACAAAGATGTCAAAGATCAAACATAGGCTGACGCCTCAAAAAGGTACAATATGTGGTCCATGTTGAAGTACTTCCAGAACATCTCATGCCATGAATACATGGTAGGCTGAATATATCAGATACATATCATGTTGCTATAAAAAAAAAGAAAGTGAACCTTCTGACCATCTGTATCAGGTACTACGAGCTCCTGATCAAGCAGACCTTCTAAGCCATGCTCCAGGACAAAAGTTCCCTTTGCAAGTACTTAGAGGTACAACCCTCTCATAGCTCAAACGACAGTAGCTCATCCAATTCCGGGTCTGGCTGAAATCTATATGGTATTTTGCTGTCGTCCATCCTACGGAAGGTCACAGACACCCTACAGTGTCATACCCCTGAAATGCAATGTTTGACAACATCTGCACCGTTCTCTTTAAGAACGAGCACTGAGCCAACTGGTAGAGGAATCTCCACAGAGCCTCTGAACTCACAAGGGCCGACGATGTCAATTTCTCTCCCAAATAAGATGTTACTTTTACTCATGAATGAGATTGTACAAAAAGACCTCATGAAGTCATGGTGATCGATGTGTGGAGGAATGCAATCACCCTCATCGTAGATATTGATAATAGAACTATTTGGAATGCAGATAGCTGGCATAATACTCCATTTGACCATTCTTTTGATCATCTACTTTATCATTGGCGGTAGCGGATCTACTTGATCATGTCTGAGGATCCCAGGAGGATTCCCCTGTCAGTCATTTGTGAAGTTGTAGCAACAGCCACACTGGATAGTAATCCTCTCTTTTTCTTGCATCCATTTCCTCGGCTTGGAATAGGTCTTTTCCATAAGTAAACCTGCTCAACCTCTGTCCCTTATGTCAAAAATGCAGTCAAGAATACTTTGTTCGTCAGTCTCTGAGAAGACTCTGGTATACAGTTCTAATCCCTCCAGTATGTTGATGAATTTTCTCTGAACTTCTTCGTAAAATTCAAATTCTCTTTTATTTACTTTGCTTATTTTGTAGTACTCTATTGTACTAGGGTCGGTAGCTGTCGCGGACGTTCCTCCCTCTGAACATTGGCAGGAACCCAAACTGGCGTTGGTTGCTTTGGAACATGAGACTCCGTGTATAGCGGGATGTACGACCCTGGGCTCCATGGTACATACTGATCTGTCCCTAGTGGGACGTATGACTCATCCATCATAAAATCTGAAGTCTGAGACCCATC
>NW_018222739.1:20835-23702 GCF_001263595.1 Phalaenopsis equestris
CAGTCACACGTTATGGGCAGCTCCTAGGCCTCCAGCTGGTGTAGCTACCATGGAGGGCAGACGGCTGAGCCTTTCCATAGGATCTTGCTCTGTTATCACGTTCTTGCCTTTGTGTGATAAACTATCTTTCGCAGTCACCTCGCTCCATGTCAACCTGGTTAAAATCCATTTGAAAGTCTATGGCACCACCCTACGGCGCCATCTCCTCATTTAGTGCGAGGCTCCAACCATCATTGAAAGCAAAGATCGGCCTCTGTCCCGACATTTTTCTACAGACGACAAGAAAAATATCAGTGTGCCAAAACTTGACATGAACAAGAACAAAACAAAGTATTTATTGAAGTGAATCTCAACTTATTTTTGCAAAATGAATTGTTTATTTATATATGAATTTTATCTAAATTTTTGTGCAATATTATACTCAAAAGTGGAAAGGAAATTTGAAGTTTAATTTTTTTTTTCAAAATTTTCATTATATTGAGGTTAATTACAAAATTTTGACCCGATCATAGACATTTGACCACATAGATAACCCCAAAGTAATCAAAGTTTCTAAAGTTTCAAAGCAAGTAGAGGCAAGCGGCATCAGGCTGCGTAATAAGTTTTCAGATATCATCCATTTATTGATAACATGGGTCTTTCACCTTGAAAGTCCACTAACTGGTAGGCTCCTCCTGTGTAGACCTTTTCAACGACAAATGGTCCCTCCCAAGTTGACTTGATGAAAGAGGATTCCTTTCTACTTTCCGCCTATTTTGCAGCGTGCAAGAATAGGCCTATTGAGCACAAGTACGAGGTCACTAACTTTGAAGGTCCTTGGGTAGACCAATTTGTTATGGGCTTGTACCATCTTCACCTCTAAAGATTGTTGTGCTTCTAGTTGTTTTCCCTTGAGACTTTCCAGTTCTTCAAGTCTAAGTTTTGCCCTTTCTCCTGTTGTGAGTTGGTTGGCAACAACAACTCTAAGAGACGGTGTTTGGATTTCTAGCGGTAGCACGACAGCATGACCTCGGACCCGTACACGAGCATATAGGGTGTACACTGAGTGGGAGTCCTGAAAGTCATCCGGTAGACCCACAAGGCTTCTAATAGTTTGTTGTGCCAATCTGTTTTGTTTTCATCCAGTGTTTTCTTCAAAATCTGTACCAGTGTTTTGTTGAAGGCTTCAGGCAGACCATTTGCTATGGGATAGAAAATCATAGAGTATCTCCAATCTATCCCATGTCTTTTGACAAAATTGTTGATCTTTCTGCTTCTGAAAGCTATCCCATTTCGGAAATTATTCTTCGCTGCACTCCGAAACGGTAGACAACTTGGCTTTTAAAAAATTGAAGAATGTGCTGTGCTGTAACCTCACGCAACGATACTGCCTTTGTCCATTTGGAGAGGTAATTTTTAGTAGCAATATAAACCTGTGTCCTTTTGGAAGATGGAGGGTCTATCGGGCCTATTATGTCCGTGCCCCAACACTTGAATGACCATGAGGCAACAGTTGGGTGTAACACATTCGGAGCCTGGTGTAAGACCACCCCATGCACTTGGCATTTGTGACATTTTTTGGTGGTATCCATGTAGTCAGACTTCATTGCTGGTCAATAATACCCGAGTCTTTTGATCTTCATTTTCATTTTTGGCCCTAACTGGTGAGCTCCTCACAATCCGTCATGTGCTTCTTTGACAATATTCAGTGCTTCAGATCTGCTCAAACATCGTAGCCACATATGGTTGAATGATCTTCTGTAAAGAAAATTTCCCACCAGGGCGTAAGACATGACCCTTATTGTGATATGGTGTGCTTCAGATTTATCTTCTGGCAGCTTTCGAGTATGCAAATATTCTATTAATGGCTTGTGCCAATCTTCATTAATGTTTGCAACTGTATTTATTGCTTCTTCTTTTTCGAGCTTGTGTAGAGTTTTGAGGTCGATCTGAGACAAGACTCGTCTTCCTTGCACTATGATTTCAATGGAATCTGCTGGGGGACAGGCTATTTCCTTAGCAAGTTTTGCTAAAGCATCGACATAGGCATTATCTCCTCTAGGAATAAGGTAGAAAGTTACATCAAGAATCTGCTCCAAAGCTTCATCGTGTACTGATAGTACTATGCTAACCTTAGTTTCAGAATTCTGTATTGTCTGGCGACTTGCTGGATGACGAGTTGGGAGTCTCCATAGATGACATTGTTCGTTATATCCATTGAGATTGCCATTCCTAATCCGGTGATTAAAGCTTCATATTTTGCTTCATTATTGGTGCACGGCTCTGTCAGGTGGTATGAGAAACTCAACATACCATTATCTGGCGTGATAAAGATCAAATTGATCCCTGCTTTACCTGATATAACTGTGTCTGATCTTTTGTCTTTTTTGGCCGATGAAGCACCATCGAAGTACATCTCCCAGCGTTGCGCACTGGAAAAATTCCATTTGTAGTATTTGTTCGTCTGGTAACTCGTCTTTGAGAGAGGACCAAGCTAGCAGTGGGTGTGCAGTAAGAAAGTCTGCTAGTATCTGTCCCTTGATAGCACGGAGGGGAACAAGAGGAACAAATGTTATATCAAATTAAAATAAGATCATTGACCATCTTGCTAGTTCTAAACGTCTGGAGAGTGTTGGTCAGGTCATCAGATATTGCAACGGATTAACTTTTAAGATCAGAGTAATTTTATGAGAAAGCATGTAATGTCTAAGCTTTTGAGCGGCAAAAATTAATGCCAGACAATGCTTCTCAATAGGTGGATACCTTATCTCCATCGGTATTAGGCGACGACTCAAGTAGTAGAGTGCATTTTCTTTACCCTCCTCATTGAATTGGGCTAAGGGCCCCAAGAGAGTCATCTACTGCCGCGATATAACGCATCCAACGCT
>NW_018222739.1:23765-24127 GCF_001263595.1 Phalaenopsis equestris
GAAAGCCGGCTGACATTTTTCTTCCCAAATAAATTTGGCGTCCTTTTTAATTAATGCCGAGAAAGGTTGGGGCTGACACCTACTTAAGAGATTAGAAATAAAGCATCTCAGATATGCCAACTTTCCTTGTAAGGAGCGTAGTTGTTTTATGGTTTTGGAAGGAGGAATTTCTAAGATAGCTTTAATCTTATCTGGGTCGATCTTAATTTTCCAATGACGGACAATGAATCCCAGAAATTTCCCAGAGGTAACGCCAAAGGCGCACTTTAAGGGATTCATTTTAAGGTCATATCGTCGTAACCGTTCAAACACGATTCTCAAATCATACAAATGGTCTATTTTTTGTTTACTTTTGATGACCA
>NW_018222739.1:24411-25560 GCF_001263595.1 Phalaenopsis equestris
CAAATCTCTGAAGTCGACACAAACACGGATCTGTAAATTTTTCTTTTTAACAGGTACAATGTTAGCTAACCAAGTTGATATAATCTATAGACAATTATTCTTATAACAAGTGTTTCCAGTTTGTTAATTTCTTCACCTCTGCGATGACTTGTTGTTCTATTTTGAGACGCACTCTCCTGGGAGCCTATTTTGCTGGGGTTATATTCTTGTCCATCTTGAGTTTATGGATTGCAACTTCTGTGGACATTCTTGGCATTTCATCGTAGCTCCATGTGAAGCAATCTTTGACAGATTAATTATGTAGATTCTTCGTCATTGAGTAGAGAACTTATAAATGTATGTCGGGGTTGTTCTTCAGTCCCGAGGTTAATCTCTTTCAATTCATCAATGGTAGATTTAATTTCTTCCTTAAATTCTGGCAAAGCATCTTTTATTGGTTGATCATTAGAGTTATCAACTATATTGAGGCAATCCTCTTCTAACTCACCGCTAACAACCCTGCAAAATTTAGAACCATCGACTGGTCCGACTGTACCAAATCCAAGTCCCTCTTTTGAATTTGGACTTCAAAAATTACCATTCCATAATTTTTAAAAAAGTTGAAATTTATCTTTTGACAATTATTTTGGTAAGTTTCCTTGTTGAATTAACTTTTGAAAATAAGGCACGAAGTAACCTTAAGGAAATTCCATTAATTCATTAAGATCATCATCCAAATTTACATGTTTTTCAAGCTCAGTAGAGGTAGAAGCACGGTAAAATTTGATTGGCTTAGTACCAACACTACAGACTTCCTTGACCTCGAAACTCTTGACTTTTTTAGGGAGAATCAGAGTAAGGGTCATAACATTCAGATAGTGTTTTATCCGATCATACATTGTTTCATGTTCATTTTTCTCTGTATCTTCTAGGGATATCTCATACTGAGGACTCTTCCATCTTATCGGGGTTTCTTCCATTTTGCCATTATTATCTCATCTTCAAAGCTATCTTAATCACTAATGTTGATGATTGACCTAGTCCGTTCAACAATTAAATTGATCCTTCCTCGTCCACGTCCCCAGCCTCGACATCTGGCTCGACATCTGGTGCGCAAACTAAAAGAACATTCACCAACTCGTTGTAAGGGAGTGGTGGAAGATTGCTGAA
>NW_018222739.1:26006-28148 GCF_001263595.1 Phalaenopsis equestris
GTAGGCTCATCAAGTTAAGAGATGCTCCAGGATCTATTAATACTCTGGACAACACAAATCTGTCGTTGTTGACGGAGATGTAGAGTGGACGATTGTGGCCGGTGGTACTGGGCAGCAAGTCTTCGTCTGTGAAGGTTACCCCAAGTTGCTCTTTCAACTAACAAACTTCATCTGAGGATGTGCTGACCAACTGAGCTAAGCAAATTTATGGGTTAAGCGAAGCTGTAACCAGATACTCTTTCATCTCCTTTGACAGGATCCGAGGGTCGTAGATGCTTAGTCATGCCGGTAACTTCCTAAGATGAGCTAGCACATTGTAGTCTACTTTGTATGATCCTTTGATTTATATTGATTATGTTGTTCTTCCACTGGTGGAGGTGGAGGTATCTCTTCTCAGAACATTATCTGATTTCCTTTATCTGTTGGAGCTGTTCTTAGTGGTAACACTTTTTTCCTCCTTAAGTTAACTTCTGTGATTTCTTCTTCTTGAGATATCATTATTGAATATTCTGGTGTCTCCTCCTCTTCATCGAAAAGATCTAAGTTGATGGTAAGCGATGTACTGTGATGCTTGAGAATTGGCTCCTCGTTATTGGCGCTGTTGTAAACAGTATCATTGATGTCTTCTTTGGACTTGACAACGAGTTCATCAGACTCAAGTACAATTTGATGATCATTTTGGGGATCGAGATCAAAGCTAGATTGATCATAATCAGTTACGTTATCACCAGAAATAGTTAAAACATAGCCGAAATCACAATTACTATATTCATAAGACCCCAGAGGGACAAAAAGATAATCATACAAAGTCAAGGGTTCGAGGATTTTCTTCCTCAAATTTGAGACAACAAATATAGTAGAGGCAGCCCCTATCCTACCCCACGTGTTATCAATCTTTGTAGTGATGATTTTCTTCTTCTTCTTTGTCCTTGACGACGATGACTCTCCTGATGAAACCTTCATCTCGGGCTTGGTGTGCTGCGGACTCTGAATGGAGGCTTGTTTTGATGCAGACTGGATCTTATTCAGTATCTTCTTAGATGATCTGCTCCAGAACTCATTCCATTCTTCTTCTCCGATATGCGCAGAAGATTATTTTGATGGATCATGTATTTGATTGAGTACACTCTTGAGTTCATCCCAAGTTGTACTCCATTCATCTGTTCCAGTATATAAATCGATTGGGGAGATTGACTCGGCCGAAACCTTATTTATGGAACCTTTTTCAAGTTCTTTTAAATATTCTTTCGGGATTGTTATAATCTCTTATTTAAGGTTTCTCTTTAGCCAGTCTTTAAAGATGAAGCATTTCTCTATAGTGTGCCCAAGCAACCGGTGGTATCGGCAATAATTTGGTTCATTCTTCTTATCCATCTCTTCGGACTTCTTTGGATCCGGTCGTTTGAATTCTGGTATTTTATATGATTTTTTATGATATTGCACTTTAAAGAAATGTATTTTTGATGTTTTGTTGCAGGAATGATGAAATAGGGTCATTGGAGCAAAAAGATGCAAAAAGGAGCAAATTTAAAGCTAAAAGGGCCAAGCTGTGAAGAATTGAACTAGGGCGCCGACAACGAGATTTTCCTGAGAATCTAGAATTAATTCATTAAGAATGTCCGCTGACGGTGCCCTTGAGGCCACCGACGGCAAGCTTGGCGGTTATGTCCAACTAGGCTTTGAATGAGGACAAATTTTGAAGGGGTGCTTAGGCAACTCTTAGGAAAGCTCATCCACATCCTTAAAGAGAAGACTTTGGCCGAAAAAAAAGAGGTCCTAGAAGTTAGAGAGGTCCTGGAGGTTAGAGAGGTTCCATTAGTGTATAGAGAATTTACTAGAGTGTCAAAAGTGTGAGGAATTCTTTGAGAGATTGTAAGAGTGGAGGGAAAGTGAGAGATTTCTTCCTCCTTGCCACTTCAAAGAGGAATTATGTGTGCTGTAAAGAAAGAAAGAGATTCAAAGGGACTTCGAGGAGTTTTCTTGGGGAGAAATTATAGATAAGTTCATTTATTGTTATAGTTTGTATGAATTTGCTTTTATATATGAATTCCGAGTTTTATTGTGTTTTTCCCATGAGATCTGAGTAGTTTTCTCTGTCTTTCTCCTTGTCTTGAGATTTGTGAAATGGTGATTTGAATTGGT
>NW_018222739.1:28231-28655 GCF_001263595.1 Phalaenopsis equestris
TTTTACAACTAAAGTGAAGATTACATCCAAGATTCAGGGAGGTCAAAGATCTTGGAAATTGGCTGCAAATAAATATGGAAATAATATTATCGGGTGTAGAATTGGAGATTTTAGAGTGACAGACTAAAATCCCCAATTTGGTCCTATCGTTTGGGTGCTGAAGTGTAGATATTAGCCCTCAGACTAGGGGAATGTGGGAGCTCTGAAGTGAGAGTCGGTATCCTCCCAGCCTAGCTGCATATTCAGTAAACAAGCATAGGATTAGTCAATGTTCTTTATGCCTAGACCAAAGGGTAAAGAATAGGTATGCTCCTATTTAGCACAATATAATTTGAACTAATTCACATTATCCATTCATTATAATTTCTTGGCAAGGAGAAGGATGCTTTCTTATATTGAATATCACATTTGAACCTTCATTAGT
>NW_018222739.1:28822-30338 GCF_001263595.1 Phalaenopsis equestris
CCATTAGAGCCCTATATTACTTGAGCGATACATATACTTGCGTTGATAAGTGTGACTTTACCATTATTGGATATTTTATATAACATCTTTATCGAATCTATAACCGTTGTTAAGTTTTTGGTGCCATTTCTGAGAAATTAAATCTTTTAATAGCAGTATTAAATACTTATATTTTTAAGCATATATAAAGTCACGGTCAAGTTTTTGGCACCGTTCCCGGGGGAGTGAGTAAACAAAAATTACAATTAGAGTAACATACAAATTAGGATTATTAGAAAATTTTTACTTGAATTATAACTTATTTTCATATTTAGTTAGTGATATTACTGTGTACTGATTTCAAATTGTATGCGTAAATTTGGACCTAAAAATCTTATACCCTACAATTCAAAATTAGAATGTACTATTAGAAAAGATGATTGAGAAGAGAACCTAGAAATTCTGATACAATGGAAAACAACATGAATAATCAAGGAATAGAAAATGAACACCAACCTAGACCCCTACGACATTATGCAAATCCTACAGAAGATGAAATTCACTTATCTATCCAAAATCCTGATGAACCTGCTAATTCATTTGAGCTTAAACCTGTTATTATCCAAATGGTATAGAACAATCAATTCGGAGGTACACCAAATGAAGATCCTAACTTGCACCTCGCTAGTTCTTTAGAATTGTGTGATACTTTTAATTATGATAGAGTTTCAAACGATGCTGTTAGACTTAGACTTTTTCCTTTTTCACTGAGGGATAAGGCTAAGATGTTGTTAAATTTGTTAGCACTAGGATCTATTAGAACTTTGGTAGAACTTTCACAGAAATTTCTATCCAAATATTTCCTTCCATTCAAAAGTGTTAAACTTAGAAATGACATAACATCATTCTGTCAAATTGATGGAGAGTCAATATACGAAGCTTGGGAGAGATTTAAAGATCTTCTTAGGAAATGCCGTCATCAAGAAAATGCCCTCATCATTCGTTACCAGATTGTTTGATAATTCAAAAATTTTATAATGGATTAGTGGGATCACTCAGATCGATTATAGATGCTGCAGCTGGTGGTTTGTTAATGCTAAAACCTTTTGATGAGGCTTATTCGTTAATATAAGAGATGGCTACCAACAATTTTCAATGGCCCTCTGAAAGGGTAAATCCTAAAAGAGTAGCTAGTATCCATGATTATGATGCAATATCCATGTTAGTTTTGCAGATTGTTGCAATATCAAAGAAATTAGATTATTACGGGATGAATTATTCTCCAACACCTCCTATGATGGAAGAGAATTCATCTAGGCAATTTGTGGACGTTCAACCGTCATATGAAACTTTAAATGCTATTAATAGACCAAAAAACCCTTCTTCGAACTATTATAACCCAGATTGGAAGAATCATCCAAATTTTAATTGGAATAACAATTCTTCTACAAATCAACAATGGGTGAACAAATCAGTGAACCCATTAGGAAATTCATCCAACCAAGGAAATGTTAACTATAGACCTTCTTATCCTCCA
>NW_018222739.1:30747-32168 GCF_001263595.1 Phalaenopsis equestris
GTTTCCTCAAAGATTGAAGCAACACAAACAGAATAAACAACTCTCCAAGTTTTTAGAAATTCTTAAGAAGTTAACGGTAAATATTCCCTTCGTAGAAGCTTTAGAGCAAATTCCCAATTATGTGAAATTTATGAAAGATATTATGAACAAGAAAAGGAAGTTCATGGATAACAAAATTGTTGGACTTAGTGAAGAGTGTAGTGCAATTATTCAGAAAAAGCTTCCTAAAAAATTAAAAGATCCTGGCAGTTTGACTATACTGCGTGCTATCGGTGAAAAGTTTTATGGAAGAGCCTTATGTGATTTGGGAGCAAGCATTAATCTTATGCCTCTATCAATTTTCAAAAGATTAGGATTAGGAAAAGTTTCACCTATATCTGTAACTCTTCAGTTAGTGGATCGTTCAGTTACATATCCTAAAGGAGTTATAGAAGATGTGTTAGTAAAATTGGATAAATTTATCTTTCTTGTGGATTTCATTATTTTAGATATGGAGGAAGATAAAGAAATACCTATCATTTTCGGGAGACCATTTTTAGCTACTGGAAAAGCTATGATCGATGTTTAAAAAGGAGAATTAACTATGAAAGTTAATGATCAAGAAGTGACTTTTAATATTGTGAAATCTATGAAATACCCCGCTGTTGAAAGAGATAATGAATGTTTTCGCTTGTAAATTAGTGAACATCTATTAAATGAACATTTTAAAGAACATTTTGAAGAGAAAGAACAATTGAAGAGAGTGATGAAATTATTTTGGATGAATTAGAAAATGAAGAATTAGATTATGTTCAGGAAAGATTTGAGATGCTGGATATTACAGAAAATGTTGATAAAAATCTAGTTCCATAAATTATAAAACCACCTGAACTTGAGTTGAAAATATTACCTAGCCATTTCAAATATGTGTTTTTGGGAGACTCATCTACATTACCTATAATTATATCTTCAAATTTAGATGATTTGTAAGAGCAAAGACTATTAGATACATTGAAAAGATATAAGAAAGCTTTTGGTTGGACCTTAGCTGATATTAAGTGGATCAGTCACTCAATCTGTATGCATAGAATTATATTAGATGAACAATATAAACGGAGAGTTGATCCACAAAGGAGATTAAATCCAATGATGAAAGAAGCAGTTAAGAAGGAAATTTTGAAATGGTTAGACACTGGAATTATATATCCTATTTCAAATAATGCGTGGGTAAGTCCAATTCATTGTGTTCTTAACAAAGGAGGAGTGACCGTTGAAATAAAAGAAAATAACAAATTAATACCTATCAGATAAGTTACTGGGTGGCGTATTTGCATTGATTATAGAAAACTAAACACTGCCACCAAGAAAGATCACTTCCTTTTACCCTTTTTAGATCAAATAGTTGACAGACTTGTTGGGCACAAATATTTTTGTTTTTTAGA
>NW_018222740.1:0-312 GCF_001263595.1 Phalaenopsis equestris
GTTTAATCTCCTTTGTGGATTAACTCTTGGTTTATTGTTCATCTAGTATAATTTTATGCATATAGATTGAAGTACTAATTCCTTTAATATCAGCTAAGGTCCAACCAAAAGCTTTCTTTAATCTTTTTTATGTATCCAAAAGTCTTTACTCTTGCAAATCATTTAATTTTGAAGATACAATAACATGTAGTGTAGATGAGTCTCCCAAAAACACATAATTCAAGTGGTTAGACAATATTTTAAACTCAAATTCAAGTGGTTTTATAATTGACGGAATTAGATTCATATCAGCATTTTCTGTAATATCCAACA
>NW_018222741.1:0-5235 GCF_001263595.1 Phalaenopsis equestris
CAACATTGAAGTATAATACTTCACACAACTTTCTTCGAACACTCAATCACTTATCATTTTAAGGAGAAAGATAAAGAAAACTACTCAGAATCCATGGAGAAAACACAACTACACATGAGTTTAAAAGTAGAAATCATGCACACAAATAAGAAATCTAAATTAAAACAAGTGTCTTGAAGTTCCTTTGAATTTTCTTCCTTCACTCACAATACAAACTAAACTCTCAAAATAAAATAAAATAAAGTGGTCGTCGATGGCAGTAGCGACTTAGATAGTTGATGGCTGTAAAATCTTATGGGTGGCTGGCCTCTTGCGGTTTTCTTTGATGATCCAAGTCTTCTTTAATAAAAATCCAAAAGGTTCTTTGGTGTCTTTTTAAAAGGTGTCTTCATTCAATGAATCTTCTAGAAGTTGCTTCCTTAAAAGTCAATTGAATGAATTTTAGTGTCCATGGGATATTTACCACATTTTTACCAAGGGTTGCTTCAAACACCTCTTCAAAAATTTGTCTAAATTCAATGAATCAACAAATAACTACTTCTGGCGCTTAAGCGCGGGATACCTGATGCTTAGGCGCAAGCCTATGCCGCTTAGGCGTCAGACCTGGGCGGTTAGGCACCCTAGTTCATTTTTGCACCTTTCTTCTTTTTTGCTCCAAATTTGACCATTTTTCACTCCTTTTAACATTTTTCACCCATTTGATTGTACCTGAAAAAAAAGACACAAATACCTTTCATTAAAGTGTAATATCTCAAAAATAAGTATAAAAAAGTGTATAAAACCACTACATATTTTATGTGTATCAGTACCCCGTGCCAACAATCCATGAATTGTCTCATCTAAGAGAATCCTAGTAACCTTATAGCCAGAGGAAAGAAACCTCCTATCATTCTTTAAGGGGAGGAATAAGTAAAGGTGGGATTTATACTCTTTAATTCAATGACGAAGATGGCACTGGAAAGGATAAGAGAAGGGGGTCCAGCCCCATAGCTGGAATCGCCTCACAAAATTTTTTCCTCATTTGGGTTGGGGATTCCTCTAACATTCTATTCTTGTTAGACAATCTTCAATGTAGAAATTTTATACTTGGCTTAATCAATTTGAGGAGCATGGGAGCTCCTTCTCAAGACATGTAACATAATGCAGTTATTTGCAATTAAATTTAATTGTGGAGGCCTTATTAAGGATGACTTGAGATATGTTCATGCTATTAAATCTATTTTAAAATCCACACGAAGACCATGCAGGAATATAAAGTAGAAATTAAATTGCTCATTTTAAAATTTGAATATTATAATCTTATATTTTGATTTATCTTGAATTTTTATTATTAAGATTTTGAAAAAGACATTTTTAGGGTCCTTAAAGAGCCTATGTTACATTTTCAAAAGAGGCCAGACAAACCACATGCAAAGAAAGAGTAAATGGCAAGCCACCGTGCAATGTAAAACCAACCAAATGCAAATAATAAGAGGTCGGGTGTTGTTGTGTAGGAAATATATCCCAAAAAGTAGAAAAAGCAGTTGGATTCTGCATATACATTACCAATCCTAATTCTTTACATGAATATAAATTTGGAATTAAGATATGGGACGCGAGCATCTTCTTCTCGTCCTTGTCATGTGGTTCAGTGCATGATGCACCTCAAAACTCATGTTTGTACCTTATTTTTGATAAAAGACTCTCTAAGGACTCTAAAAATATATATAAAAGTCTGAAAAAAGACTTGATTTGCATAAGAAGTTAGCATCACCTTTAGAAAACATTAGTTTTTAAATCTTTATTTGGCCCTCCCTTTTAGATTTTTAGGCATGGCACCCTGCAAGAAGATCACCCTTAATATATTAATGCACATGTTTCAAACTCTAGTAAGCCCAAAAAATTCAGCACACAAAAATATGGTTAGCTATGGCAACCAAACCAACAAAGAATAATAGTCAGGACATCAAAAATAATATCTAAGCACCCTAGTCTTGGCCTAGCACACTATCTAACATAAGTGTCCTAACCACAACCTCTATGTGCATGTACAGTTCATGGGTAAAAACTATTGTATGAATTAAACTGGATCACCGACACTGGCCCCATCCTAAAAAACCAAGGGATCTAATATTTGTTACCAAAAAGGATTTTTAAAAGTGTTGGCCTCACATATGGCCTATTTTTCTAATTGCATAATATTAAAATATAATGAACTATTGAATGCGAGTTCATGCATGCAAGGTGACCTATGTTGGAGCCCTTAGAAACATAGCACAGTCATACTTGTGTTGCTCTCAATGCGATAACTCACATTGCTCACCAAGCTTTACATGACAAGCAATGCTCATTAAAGCATTGCCATCAACACAGGGGTTACTCACCTAACAAGTCTAATTTTATATAAAAGCATAGAAGGTGATGCTCAAGCAATCATGCACTATAACATAATCAAGTGGGCACGCATTGAGCACTCAATGGTTTCAAGGGCTTTAAAGCGTGAACATAATTGAGCACACAACATGAAATTTTTACGCCAATCAAGTGTGATGTCATAAGAGATTAGGTGGCATGCTCTCCATTTAAGAGACTTACTCACCGGTGGGCTAGCATTGTAAGACACCACTCATCAAAGATTTAAAATTATTGTGTCATACACATGTGGCGACATATGTGTGTGGTAATACCACAACTATTGGTGCTTGAGGAGACATCACATGCAAGAATATGTTAAAGGAAAATTTGATTTCTATTCCATGCAATAGTATTTAACATATTCTATATCATTTGAAAATATATTTTTTGTACACACACACATGATCTCAAGCAATTGACACAACATGAAAGAGATGCAAATGCATTTTAAGAAACACGACATGCAAGTGAATGGTTGATCATGCCTTAATGGTCGATCGTACCAAAGTGATTGGTTGATCTGATCTTGGTAGCCAATCAAGCTAAATTGATTGGCATTGTGATCAGGCCTTGGTGACTGATCAAACCAAAATTGTTGGTTTTGTGATAGCGCCTTGGTTATGGATCAAACCAAAATGATTGGTTTTGTGGTTGGGCCTTGGTGGTCGATCGAATCAGAGTGATTGATTTTGTGATCAGAGTTTGGTGGTCGATCAAAACAAAGTGGGTATATTCTGTGATCGGGCCTATGTGGCTGATTGAACCAAGCTTGTTGGTTTTATGATTAGGCCCTAGTGGCCAATCAAATCAAAATGATTGGTTAATCGGACCTTGGTGACTGATCAAACCAAATTGATTGGTTTTGTGATCAAGCCTTGGTGGCTGATAGAACCAAAGTGATTGGTTTTGTGATATGGCCTTGGTAGATGATTGATACACCTAAAATAGATAGCATTTATTTACACATTTTTAAACCTATTTTTGAGGATATTGCACTTTAATTGAAGGAATTTGTGTATTTTTCTTTTAGGTACAATCAAATGAATGAAAAATGGTGAACGGAGTGAAAAAAGTATCAAATTTGGAGCAAAAATGAAGGTTTACAAAAGAATTGTGGTGTCTAAGCGCCCAGGACTGGCGCTTAAGCTCCAGGATAACAGAGAAGATCGCGCGTAAGTGTCACATACCTCTCACTTAAGCGCCAGAGATAATTATTTCATGATTCAATGAATTTATTTGAATTTTTAAAGGAGTGTTTGAAGACACTCTTGGTGAAAACGTGGTTTATGGTGAATAGACATGAAAAGAAATTCAAATGGCTATTGAAAGGAGGCAACTCTTGGAAGATTCATTGAATGTGGACACATTTTGAAGAGACACCAAAACACCTTTTAGAAAATTATAAAAGAAAAGCGGGATTGAATGAAGAGGGAGTCTCAATTAGCTGTCGATGCCCCTCTCTCATAGCTTAATTAAAATACTTTTAGAGAGAAGAAAGGGAGGAGTTGTTGTTTGTTAGTAGAGCGTATTGTAAGAAAAAGGAAGAGAAGAGATTCAAAGGAACTTCAAGAGTTTGGTGGAGTGGAATTTGAGATAATTTTTTATCTTTGTGACTACATTTGGTTTTAACTTAGACTTCTTATATGTTTACATGATTTCAACTTTTAAACCTAAGTGTGGTTATGTTTTATCCATGAATTTTGAGTAGTTTTCCTTATCTATTTCCTTAAAATGATAAGTAATTAAATTTTGGAAGAAAGATGTGTGAAGTATTGGTCTTTAATGTTGGAATAAATTGTGATGATTTTAAACTTTGTACTTCATTTACTTCTTGATTTGGCTAATTAAGATGTTAATATCTTTTGTGAGAACATGTAACATCTGAGATGGTATTGTCTCAATCAACTAATGGCAAGAATCACATGAGATTATATGGATGAAAATAGAGTTCACATGGTTGAGTGCAAATAAATAGGAAAATAAACTTTGAATGGTGTAGAGTTAGAGGACTTTGGAGTGACAGGTTAAAGATCCCTATTCAATTTAGTGTTTTAGGTCTTGATACGAGATGTTAGCACCCAGGTGGAGGGAGAAGAGGGAACTCTATAGTGAGAGCTAGTATCTTCCTTACCTAACCCTTCTTCAAGGCTATTAAAACTTTAAATTAGCCAATGTTCTTTATAGCATTTCTAGTAAAGGTAAAGATTAATATTGTTCATATTTGGAACAATACAATTTGAATACTTTCACAATGTAATTTCTATACTTGTTACTGATTCATAATAAGGAAAAAGATATTTTATTTATATTGTCATCATCTTACAAATATCTTGTTAAATTTAATTAGTTGTTTACTTTATTTTCAATTATAAAAAATTACCAAAAAGAATCGAACTTTCATTTCTTTTTTAATATCTATAATTTGAGTAAGAATATTTTGCAAAGTTGAATTTGTTATCTAGTTTCTTCTGACTTAAAAGTTTGTATTATTTCATGTGGGGTTCGATATTCAAGGCTTAATCATAATATCATATATTACTTGATAACGATATGTATACTTGTGTAGTATCACAATATTTAAATATAATAATTGTACTCTTATTTTCTTCAGAGTCAAGTTTTTGGCACTGTTGTAAAGTAAGAAATATAACTGCATACTTTATAGTACTGTCAGAAAAGATCGGGATCAATAATCGAACCTAAATGTCTAGTTTTTTTATTGAACTTTGGTTGTTGATCAAAATAAAGTGAGTGATTTCATTGATCGGGCCTTGGTGGTCGATCGAATTGAACTGATCATATGATTAATGCAACATGTATAGAGTGCTACTTGAGACGTGT
>NW_018222742.1:0-990 GCF_001263595.1 Phalaenopsis equestris
GTACACCCTATATGCTCGTGTACGGAGCTGAAGCCGTGTTACCGCTAAAAATTCAGACGCCATCTCTCAGAGTCGTTGTTCCCAATCAACTCACAACAAAAGAAAGTGCAAAACTCAGACTTGAAGAACTGGAGAGTCTCAAGGAAAAAAGACTAGAAGCAAAACAACATTTGGAGCTTTACAAGGCGAAGATGGTACAAGCCCATGACAAATTGGTCCGCCCAAGGACATTCAAAGTTGGTGACCTTGTACTTGTGCTCGAAAGGCCTATTCTTGCATGCCGTAAAATAGGTGGAAAATTCAAGACAACTTGGGAGGGACCATTTTTCATTGAAAAGATATACACAGAAAAAGCCTACCAGTTAGTGGACTTCCAAGGAGAAAGACCCATGTTACCAATAAATGGACGATATCTGAAAATCTATTACGCAACCTAATGTCGCTTGCCTCTGCTTGCTTTGCAACTTTAGAAACTTTGATTGTTTTGGGGTTACCTATGTGGCCAAATGTCTATGATCGGGTCCAAATTTTGTAATTAACCTCATTACAATTAAAATTTTGAAAAAAAATTTGAACATCACATGCTCTCTTATCCTTTCTACCTTTTGAACTTAATATTCCACTAAGTTAAACAAAACTCATACATAAAATAAACAATTCATTTCATCAAAAAAACTAAAATTTACTTTAATAAATACTTTGTTTTGTTCTTATTCATGACAAGTTTTGGCCCACTGACGTTTTTCCTGTTGTCTGTAGAAAAAAGTCGGGATAGAGGCTGATCTTTACTTTCAAGGATGGTTGGAGCCTCGCACTAAATGAGTTGATGGCGCCACAAGGAGGTACCATAGACTTCAACATGGATTTTAACTAAGTTGACATGGACTACGAAGGTCCTCTCATGGATGTAGTCAGCTGCAAAGAGAAAGAGGGATTGCCTTCACTACTGAGGGTGACTGCTAAAGATAATGTATCACACAAAGGCAAGAA
>NW_018222742.1:3331-6981 GCF_001263595.1 Phalaenopsis equestris
TTTTCAATCCTTTCTTTTTCCTTTTTTAAGCGAGAATTTCTGTATCTGGGTAGCCTTTAATGATTTTGAACATCATATTTTCTTCCCTAAATTTGAAACTCAAAGTATTCCTTTACCTTATAAGTATTTCATAGCTTTTACATCATTGAGCCCCAATCTTTTCTTCTCAAATGAATTTCTAAGATTCTTAATATTTCAAAATATAGTTTTCTTTACTTTAAATAGCTAACTATAGTCTTATTCTCTTCTACTAAATATCTTAATCTACAAAATTAATTTTTCTTACAAAAATATTCCCTTAAATCTATCATAATATTTAAATATCTACAAAATATAGTTATCTGAATTAAATTTACTACAAAAAATCATATTAATAATTTTTTAAAATATTTAAGTTGAGAACATATAGTAGTTAATCTTGTTCTTCCCTCCCAAAAACTTAAATTCTTCAATATGGAATGATACAGGTGGAAAGAAAAATTCTAAATATAAATCATACCTCAGTATTTTAGGCATTTTCATCATTATGAAATTTTTGTAGTCCTCCAAATTTTTACTTCAACTGGTCTGTAACATTAGGAGCTTTCTATACATATAAATTTCTGGGTAATGATATTTTGAAATAAGTACAAAACTAAATATTATACAAACGCAATATTTCACTAACACATCCGCAATACTAAACAAAAACAATTATAATTAAAATGCAAAATAATAATCACATCACATTACAATTTAACAAATTTCAACTACAACAGCAAACAAATATAACAATAATTAAAATTATCATATTACAACATAAAAATAAAAATGAAAGTACAAACACACAAACATCTATCTTTATTACAAAAATTACAAAAATAAAAGTAAAAGTACATTAACTACTATCATATGTCAAAATCCCAAACTATATCTTTGTCTCCTTGGTCAGCAGGTGGATTGGGCCGATAGAGCATATCGTGGGCATTCAGGAAAAGTAACATCAGGCTCACCTCTGTAGTGTCGGGCCTGAGCTTCGTAGTAAGCTATCTCAAAGTTTGAATGCCTCTGTAGGTACTCACTATCATAATTATGTCTACGTTCTAATCCCCCAATTCTTTCATTTATTAGCTCTATACTCTTTTGTTGTAAGTTCAACTCATTCATTAAATCATTCAGGGTAGGGGAACTAGTAGAAGGAAAGTCATAACTAGTAGAGGGGATATCTCTACTAGTAGAAGGTTCTTGACTTCTACCCTCAGTTCTCCATTTTTCATGGGATTCATATGTCTTTAAATTAGCTTTACTAATGGGCTTCATAGGGTAAACCCATTCTTCATTATCTCCAACTTCCACTCTAAAAAGTTGGCAAAGTGCATAAATGAGGCCAGGATGTCACAGACCTCCACTTGTTTCACTTCTTGCCGTGGTCAATATATTCTTGAAAATGATTCTCCCCACATTTATAATTATATTATTCTGAATAGAGAAATTCAGAATTTCTCTATCTCTTGCTACCTCGCTATGGTGATAGGTAGGTAATAGAGTAGAGGAAATAAAATTGTACAACGCTTGAGATGTGGCATTCAACATGGAAGCAGAAAAAATTACCCGTTCTCGTTGCTTTATCTTCCATGTTCCTTTCCCATCAGTGAGAAAGTTGATGGCATCATTCAGCAGGCCTTCCATTGTATCGAAGATTTCATAATAGCAGTTATAGGAGACTGGGCGGCACTAAATTTAACAAAAAATCCCCGCACTCGAATGGTTCCGTCCTCAGAATAGTATACGTTGGCATTAAACTCTTTTACAATATTTATAGCAGCCTTAATGATGGTATAACAGAAGTTTTCCCACCTCCGTTCGGTAATAACTCATTCAATTTCTCCTCCCGGACTCTCAAAAACTAGATCTTGTATACATTTCTTCCCATCAAATATTGAAGTAAATCTCGGCTGAGCCTTCGCATTAATGAAGCGAGACTCGTCAAACTTAAGTCGCCTCTTTTGTTGTGGATTATCGTGGAGCCATTTTAATCTAATCAAAATTATAGAAAATATTCCAAAAAACACTTCAAATACTCAAATAATGGCTTCCAAGAGTGACTTTAAGAGTTCAAAACTAAATTCCATGAATTCCTTCCCAATAATTTCTTCACATTCTCGAAATTTTTGGATCTTCTCAATGTGGGAGAAATTCATGGTGAAAATCAAATATTTTTAGTTTGGAGTGAAGCTCTTACTGAGAGATGATCAAATCCGGTTTTTAAATGCTTTGAAATCGCCCCCAAATCCAAGATCTTCAAGCCTTAGATCAAAATTTTTATTTTTAAGAGGAAGGGGATGATGAATACTGACGGTTGACTGGTCAAAATCACGATCAAAGGTGTTTTTTTGAGATATCGCCGTCAGCAGGGTCTTTGGCACCGTTAGCAAGCTCTATTGATTTAATTTCCAAAGTCTCCAAAAAATTCCACCATCGGCGGCGTTGATGGCGCCGTCGGCGAGCTCTATTGAATTGGTTCAATTTCCAGATTTTTGCAATTTCAATCAAATTCAAGCCTCAACGACATCCGTTCAATCATTCTAGACATAAATTTTATTTGATTAAATGATGCACTAACACAATGAAACATTCACAACACAAAACATCACAATTATAAATAAATTCCAAGGGTTACAATACACGTTACACGACACACCTAAGTTTGGTATTTTCTCAACCTTAATACATCAATTCAGCATCACAATCCAAGCCACAACACTCAAAACACTGAAAACAAACATCCTATGCTCAATATCAACTATACTGAGATCTAAAAGCAAAATTCGAAAGCAAAGAAAACACAAAGTTCAAACCAAATTACACACATAGACGTACAGGTAGCAAGGTAAATCAACTACTCTTCCAATAAGGGAATTAGACGCCATAAAGATGAATTTGGTGGAGTTTCAATTCTTTTTTGGGGAAATACAAACTTAGGAATCGAATTTGGAAGTTTATAGGGAGTAACTCTCACCTAAAACTGCCAAAATCCATCATTTCAAACTTCAGAAACTGTAATCCCGTCGGTCTCGCCGTCGGCGGCGTCGATGGCGCCGTCAGCAAGCCTTTAGAATTTAATTGCCTCGACTCTCAGGAAAAACCCGACTTCGGCGCCCAATGCAAAAATTTCACACTTTCACTTTGGTCCTTTGGTCTGAATGCATTCCAATTTTTTTTCTATGGATCCAATTTTTATGATGATTCAAGGGTAAATATGAGTAGTAGAGTTCAATACTACCACAAACTAATAATAATTTCATATTAAACTACTATTAAACTACTATAATTGCAATAAAAATAAAGATAACTATGAGTTGCCTCCCATAAAGTGCTTCGTTTAACCTCGTCAGCCTGACTTATTCAAATATTATTTAGGTTGACTGTTCATTAAAACCTCTTTAAATTTTGGTCTTTTACCCTCAAAATATGGCTTTTATCTATGTCCATTTACTTTAAATATTTTCCCAGTCTTTTGATCTTCAATTTCAACAGCTTCGTAAGTATAAACTTGAGCCACAGTAAAGGGTCCTAACCAATGAGACATCAATTTCCCAGGGAATAACTTCAGCCATGTATTGTAAAGAAAAACTTCTTGTCCTGGTTCAAAGTTCTTCTGGTTAATCTTC
>NW_018222742.1:6995-7259 GCF_001263595.1 Phalaenopsis equestris
TTATTTCTTAATTCTTTCAATTCATTTAATTGTAACAATCTCTTCTCACCAGCATCTTTCAAATTATAATTGAATTCTTTAATCGCCCAATATGCTTTATGCTCCAATTCTACTGGTAAGTAACAAGTCTTTCCAAAAATCAGCCTGTAAGGAGTCATTCTAATAAGAGTTTTATATGCAGTCCTGTAAGCCTATAATGCGGTATCCCGTATAGAGGACCAATCTATTTTATTAGGGTTTACAGTCTTCTCAAGTATTTTTTTA
>NW_018222743.1:0-2276 GCF_001263595.1 Phalaenopsis equestris
TAAAATTATAGCAACACCCACACTGGATGGTGATTTTTCCTTTACCCCACATCCATTTCTTCGGCTCGGAGTACGTTCTTTCCATGAGAAGGCCTGCTCGACCTCTATCTCTCAATACAGACCTCTATCTCTTAATACAAAGATGCGATCCAGGATGCTTCTTTAATCAGTTTCAGAGAAAACCCTGGTATATAACTCCAGGCCTTCCAATATGTTGATAAACTTTCCTTGAACTTTTTCGTAGAATTCAAATTCTCTTTTGTTTACCGTGCTTATTTTGTAATATTCCACCATACCGAGAGCTGGCAGGTGTCTGGGGCGTTCGGACGTTCCTTCCTCCGGGCCTCGGCAGGAATCCAAACTAGTGCTAGCTGATCCGGAATATGAGATTCAGCCTCAAGCGGGATGTATGATCCTGGGCTCCACAGTGCGCATTGATCTATCCGCAGTGGGACATACGGCACGTTTGCCACAAAATCTAGAGTCTGAGACTCGTTGGTGCTTGCAGCATATTCTTCTAGGGTACTGAAATGCTGTAGATGTAGAACATTGCAGTCCGTACATTCTACAAATGCGCCCGTCACTGATGTCCTGGCTGGTATCTCGACGTTGCATGTCGGGCAACCTCTGCACAAGATATCTGGGACTGGGGGTACAACTGATCCTGTCAGAACTCCCGATTCTTCATCTATAGTGGGCAGGCTGGCAGAAGTCTCTCTCAGCTCTGGATTGTAGATATGTCCCTCCGGAATGGGGGTAAGAAAACTGTTTTCATTTGTTTGGCGATTGCGCTCCTGTCGCAAGAAGGCTCTTTGTTTCTTTTGGCTCAAATTTCTGCGTTGTGTTCTACGGAACGGAGTATTTGGTAGTCGTTCGCTGTGGGCAGCTATTAAGCCCCTTGCTGGAGTAGCTATCATCGAGGGCAGTTGGCTGGGCCCCTCCATCGGATCTTGTTCTGTCATCACGTTTTTACCCTTACGTGATGCGTCGTCCTGAGTGGTCACCCTCAAGAGTGAGGGTAGTCCCTTATTTTATTCATTTCTCACTATGCCCATTAGCGGACCGTTGTAGTCCATATTGATCAAGTTGAAATCCATGTAGAAATCTATGGCACCTCCTTGTGGTGCCATCTCTTCATTCAGTGCAAGGTTCCAACCGCCCTGGAAGGCAAAGATCAACCTCTGTCCTGAAGGAATATAGGGTCTGACCTCAAATGTGAAGAATCAGAAATTTAGTACTGATTCAGAAGATTGTGATAGGAGGGACTCCTAAAGCAACGTAGAATCGGATATAAAATCCTCAACCTCTATAATTTGATTTGAAAGATTGCAATAGGATGAGTTCCTAGAGCAATGCGGTATCGGATGTGAAATCCCCAACCTCTAGAATATCGCGTTTCAAATTTATGAAACACAGAATCGAATGTGAGTCCTCAACCTCTAAAATTTGATTTTAAAGATTGTAATAGGATGAGCTCCTAAAGCAACGCGGAATCGGATGTGAATCCTCAACCTCTGGAATTTGATTTGAAAGATTGCAATAGGACGGGCTCCTAAAGCAACACAGAATCGAATGTAAAATCCTTAATCTCTGAAATTTGATTTGAAAGATTGCAATAGGATGAGCTTTTAGAGCAACGCGAAATCGGATGTGAATCCTCAACCTCTGGAATATTGCGTTTCGAATTTGTGAGAAACTAGTAGAATTTTTGAAGATTGGCATTGGTGAGGAAAAAAAAAGTTGTGAAACTATGTGGGATTTTGTGCAGAATGTGAAATTTTGTGAGGGTGTGTAGAGAGTTAGTGTGGATAACGATGGTTGTGTTGCGCGCATAAAGAGTAGGAAACTCCGAAAACGGAAATATCCACTCAAAAAGTTTGTTTTATTTTCTTATTATTTTTGTCACAATTATTTTTAAAAAAATGTGTTGTTTTTAAGTTTTAATTTCAACTGGTTGATTTTCAAGAGAAATTTGATTTGTTACAATTATCTTTTATTTGTGTTTTAATTGAAAATTTGTCGGTTCGTTCTTTGTTCATTAGAACTCCCCGGCTTTCATCCATCGCACAAAAAGGCAATTGACAAGAAGGCGCAACAAGAGAGAAATTTTCATTAATCTGCTTCAATAAGGATGCAACAGATCAAACATAGGCTAATGCCTCAAAAAGAGTACATCATGTAATATGCGCTGTAATGCATTGAGAGTCTTCTCAAGATATGAGTACATCATAGACTGATTACGTCAAATACATGTCATGCTTGTTAAAAGAAAGCAA
>NW_018222743.1:2453-3220 GCF_001263595.1 Phalaenopsis equestris
TTTAATGGAATTTTAAATCCAAAAGTAGAAAGGAGAATGTGTCAAGTTCAAAAATTTTTTGAAAATTTTCATTAAATATGAGATTAATTACAAAATTTAGACCCGGTCGTAGGCATATGACCATATAGATGACCCTAAAAATAATCAATGTTTGAAAGTTTCAAAGCAAGCAAAGGCATGCACTGGTAAGCGGCAGCAGGCTGCGTAATAGGTTTTCAGGTAACGTCCATTTATTGGTAGCATGGGTCTTTCGCCCCGGAAGTCCACTAACTGGTAGGCTCCACCTGTATAAACCTTCTCAACGATAAATGGTCCCTCCCAAGTTGGCTCAAATTTGCCACCTATTTTGCGGCGAACGAGAATAGGTCTTTTGAGCATGAGTACGAGGTCACAAATTTTGAATGTCCTTGGGCGGATCAATTTGTCATGGGCTTGTACCATCTTTGCCTGGTAGAGCTCCAAATGTTGTTGTGCTTCCAATCATTTTCCCTCGAGACTCTCCAGTTCTTCAAGCCTGAATTTTGTACTTTCTTCCGTTGTGAGATGGTTGGTAACGACGATTCTGAGAGATGGTGTCTGGATCTCTAGCGGTAGCACGACCTTGGTCCCGTACACGAGCATATAAGGTGTACAATGAGTGGGAGTCCTGAAAGTCGTTTGGTAGGCCCACAGGGCTTCTAACAGCTTGTTATGCCAATCCCTTTTATTTTCATCCAGTGTTTTCTTCAAAATCTGTACCAGTGTCTTGTTGAAAGCTTCAGCCAGAC
>NW_018222743.1:3847-4366 GCF_001263595.1 Phalaenopsis equestris
AATGGCTTGCTCCAATCTTTCTTGATGTCTGCAACTGTATTCACGGTTTCTTGTTTTTAAAGTTTGTGAAAGGTTTTGAAGTCGCTTCGAGACAAGACTCATCTTCCTTGCACCGTGACTTTAACGAAATCCTCCGGAGGACACGCCATTTCCTTAGCGAATTTTGCTAAAGCGTCGGCATGAGCATTATCCCCGAGGAATCCGGTAGAAAGTCACCTCAGGAATCTGCTCCAGGAGCTTCATCACGTACAGATGGTATTCTGCTAATCTTGGTTTAAGAATTCTGTATTGTCCGGCGATTTGCTAGATGACAAGTTGAGAGTTACCATAAATGTCAATGTTCGTTATATCCATCGAAATTTCCAATTCCAATCCGGTGATTAAGGATTCATATTCTGCTTCATTGTTGGTACATGGCTCAGTTAGGTGGTACGAAAACCTCAACATACCCTTATCTGGCGTAATAAAGATCAAACCGATCCCTGCCTTGCCTGGTGTAACTGTGCCTGATCCCTTGTT
>NW_018222743.1:4461-5463 GCF_001263595.1 Phalaenopsis equestris
GTAACTCGTCGTTGAGAGAGGACCCAACTGGCAGTGGGTGTGCAGCGAGAAAATCTGCCAAAATCTGTCCCTTGATAGCACGGAGGGGCACAAAGGTAATATCAAATTGCAATAAGATCATTGACCATCTCGCTAAACGTCCAGAGACTATTAGTCGGGTCATCAAATATTGCAATGGATTAACTTTTGGAACTAGGGTGATCTTATGAGAAAGCATGTAATGTCTAAGCTTTTGAGAGGCAAAAATTAGTGCTAGACAATGCTTCTCAATAGTCGGATGCCTTACCTCTGTCGGTATTAGACAACGACTCAAGTAGTAAAGAGCATTTTCTTTTCCCTCCTCATTGATTTGGACTAAGAGGGCTCCAAGAGAGTCATCTAAAGCCGCGGTATAAAGTATCAACGGTTTTTCTGGGATAGGGGCTGCCAAAACAGGAGGTGTCATTAAATATTGTTTAATGTCCTCAAAGGCCCGCTGGCATTTCTCTTCCCAAATAAATTTGGCGTCCTTTTTAATTAATGCCGAGAAAGGCTGACACCTACATGAGACATTAGAAATAAAGCGTCATAGAGATGCTAAATTCTCCAGGAAGGAACGTAGTTGTTTCAAGATTTTAGGAGGAGGCATTTCTAAGATAGCTTTAATCTTATCCGGGTCGATCTTGATTCCCCGATGACAGACAACGAATCCTAGAAATTACCCGGAGGTAACACCAAAGACACACTTTAAGGGAAATTATATCATCGTAACCGTTCAAACACAATCCTCAAATCGTACAAATGTTCTATTTTCCGTTTAATTTTGATGATTAGATCATCTACGTAGCATTCTACTTGATTGTGGATGAGGTCGTCAAAGATCTTCGTCATTGCACGCTGATATGTTGCTCCAGCGTTCTTTAGGCTGAACGGCATCACTGTGTAGCAGAAGATTCCAATCGGTGTTCTGAAAGCTGTAAGTGCTGCATCTTCGGGAGCCATCTTGATTTGGTTATACCCCGA
>NW_018222743.1:5579-5942 GCF_001263595.1 Phalaenopsis equestris
CAAACGCGGATCTGTCCATTTTTCTTTTTAACCGGTACGATATTGGCTAACCACGTGGGGTACTGCTCTTATTTAACAAAGTTGGTGTCTATCAATTTCTTTACCTCGGCGATGACTTGTTGTTCTATTTTGATGCACATTCTCCTAGGAGCTTGTTTTACTGGGGTTATATTCTTGTCCACCCCAAGTTTATGGACTACAACTTCTGCTAACAGTCCTGGCATTTCATCATAGCTCCACGCGAAGCAATCTTTGAATTCTGCTAATAGTTTGACCAGTTATGCAGATTCTTTGTCATTGAGTAGAGAACTTATAAATGTGGGCCGGCGTCATTCTTCAGTCCTGAGGTTAATCTCTTTCAAT
>NW_018222744.1:0-464 GCF_001263595.1 Phalaenopsis equestris
GTGGGGAGTTGCCCGTAAGAAGCTGTCGGTCGCCAAAATCGAAATCCTGTCTCCCACTTTGGAAGGACGTTGAAGTGTGAAATCAAACTGACCCCATATTTTTCATAGTTTAAAATGAAAGAGCATTGTACCTCAAATCTTGTATCTATCCCGAAGTATAAATACAAGACTTGAGGATGAGGCTAGATCAAACAGACTAAGGAAAATATGACGTCCGTTTGGTCTGCGAAACCTTTATATTTGCCAACAAGTTCCCCTATTTAATATAAAAGATTAAATATGGTTTATATTAAGCTGGGTTCGAACATGCTTCCTATAAGGGCAAGCCCTTATAGTTAATTACATCTTAAATGGCCAAAGTCACCTAAGAAGACTCCCGATAAAAATCAAGATATATTGTCTTCTAAGAGTTTCAAATGGTAGGACTTCTCAATGAGATCAGACGTAGAGGTGTGAAAGGGGAT
>NW_018222745.1:0-50156 GCF_001263595.1 Phalaenopsis equestris
TCACAAATCTCGAGACAAGGAGAAGGACAGAGAAATCTACTCAGAACTCATGGGAAAAATAAAATAAAACTCAGAGTTCATATATAATGGGAAAAATAAAATAAAAATCAGAGTTCATATATAAAATTAAAGTCATACAAACTACAACAAGTAAATAACTTATCTCTAACATCTCCCCAAGAACACTCCTCAAAGTTCCTCTGAATCTCTTCCTTTCTTTACATCACACAAAATTCCTCTTCAAAGTAGCAAGGAGGAAGAAATCTCTCACTTTCCCTCCACTCTTATAATTTCTTGAAGAAATCCTCACAATTGTTACACACTAATGGAACCTCTCTAACCTCTAAGGCCTCTAGACTCTCACCACCTCCTCTAGACTCTCTCAATTTTTGCCCAAAATGTTCTTTTAAAGTTGTGGATGAGCTTTCCTAAGAGTTGCCTAAGCATCCCTTCAAAATTTGGCCTTATCCAAAGCTTGAGTAGGCATAACCGTTGATCTCGCCGTCGGCGGCCTCGATGGCGTCGTTGTAGCCTCGGGAAAAACTACCAGGCGGCAGGGTCGAGGGTGTTGTCGGTGGCCTAGTTCAAATCTTCATATTTTGGTCCTTTTCGCTACAAATTTGCTCATTTTTGTATCTTTTTGCTCCAATGACCCTAATTCATCATTCCTGCAAAAAAACATCAAAAATATGTTTCTTTAAAGTGCAATATCATTCAAAACAGTATAAAATAGGTATGAAAATCTCAACATATTTTCCTTTGGTCACCTTACGCTTAGAGTAACCCTGAATTGGCCACACATGAGGGAATTCTGGTCAATGGGTGATAACCATATAAAGCTTTATAATACACACACATTATTAGTGTAGTTTCTTCTGTTAGAAATTGAAACTAAGGAGGGGAAACTAAGGAGGGGAAATGTGAGGAGGGGAAATGTGAGTAGAAGGGAGATCGAATTAACCTCAGTCGTTGATTGTTTATGAATTTGTGAGTCTATGTATTGGAGTTTGTGAATATTTGTATGTGAGTCAAGTTGAAGGGGTCATTGGAGATGATAAAACTTATCATAATATTTTAAACTTGTTAGCATCCAACAATTCATTTATAAAGTTTAAAATGTGTTCCTATTTAATCTTCTGCTTGTAGCTGTTTTACTATTTAAAATTGCCTTATAGTGTTATGTCAAGCATGTTTAGGCTAGATTTACTTTCTACCGCAATATTCTACCATGTGTTATTTGTTGATATTTTTGTAGGATGTGTGGTAAATTGTAAAAGTGATCTTTCTCTGCCACATATTTTTGTACTTCATTGTTACACATGTTTGAGCTTAAGTTATAGAGGAAAAGAAAAATGTTTCAAATTTAAACCTTACTTGTTTTCAAAATTACGATAAATAAATTTGTATTTTATTTCTAATCATTATTGTTACATGGATTCATGTTAAGGATGTTAGAATTTTAAGTATATAAATTGAATAGGAAAACTTAGTTGATATTCTTAGTGAAAGGGGTGAACCTAGAGTTAAGAATATTTAGTGGAGAACTTGAGAAAATGAATAACTATCTTTAGTAGGAAAAATTATATTTTTTAAAAAAACTAAGGATTCTTAGAATTTTTATTTTCGAACATTTAAGGCTCTTTTAGAAAGTATTATATATATATATATATATATAAGATGGAGCTGGCGGCTGGAGGTGGAGCTCTGCTAGGGTTTCTGGGGAGATGAAGATCTGCAGCTGTTGGTGGGTGGGGGGTGCTATCCTGAGTACAAAAGTTTCAAACTTGGGAGGCCCTATAATTAGAAAAACCAAAAAGACAACAGAAAATAAAAGTTTTAACCTATGGAGAGGGACCTCATCACCAAGCCCTACTAAGAGGGTAAAAGAAAAAAGAGTACAAGGTTTATATATATCTATCACAATGTAAAGGTATATATATAAGCAAATTAAGCTACAATAGAAGAAAAACATACAGAAGCTATGGGAGAGAAAACCAAAAGCTAGAGACCATTAAGATGATTGACTTTAGTTCTGAGGTGTGGAGTCTCCATTATATCACCATGTAGTAGGAGAGCAAGAGGATTAGGGGGCTTGGTAGCAACAGATATGGAATTGGTGTATAGTCCATGTCTGGCCAGCAAATTAGCAGTTTGATTACCTTCTCTATGGATAAATGTAAAACTGGATTTAATGGACTTTTTAAGATTCCAAATTTTCTGTTTTCAATGTAGGTGGTGCCAAGAGGACAGTTGTTCGGAGTTCAGAAAGTCGATGAGTTGTAGAGAGTCCACCTCAATCCAAAGTTTATACCAAGCAGCTTTTAAGGAAAAATTTAAAGCCAAGAAAACTGCAATTAATTCTACTTCTAGTGCATTTTGAGCCTCAGTAAGGGCATGGAAATATAGCAAGCATTTTCTACAAGGATCCCTGAAAATACCCCCTACCCCAGCACTAAACTCAAAGAAACTTCCATCAGTGTTAATCTTTAAGGTGTGTTGTTCAGGAGATTTCCAAATAATCTTCTCAGTCTTGTAGTAATCTCTGGTCATTATGAACTGAGACTTACAAATATTAGGGAAGTTGTTGAACTGAACCAACTTGATAATCAAAGAAACACAGTTTCTGGTAACCTTGGAATGTTGAGTGTATTTGTCTTCATGTTTAGTGTTGTTTCTGTTCATCCAAGGAAACCAAGCAACAGCAACCATAAACCAAGCAACC
The DNA here is from genome assembly GCF_001263595.1 of Phalaenopsis equestris. Lineage (NCBI taxonomy): Eukaryota > Viridiplantae > Streptophyta > Magnoliopsida > Asparagales > Orchidaceae > Phalaenopsis > Phalaenopsis equestris. The sequence continues at coordinate 2,723 of NW_018222745.1, forward strand.
ATAAAAGGAATGGTTTCACATTTACTTCTTTTCCAACTATGCCACCCACCTTCAAGATTAGATCAATCCATAGCAAGGCCATCCACCTTAATTATGGTTACAAACTCTTTCCAAACTGCTTGAGCAAACTAATAGTTAAAGAAAAGATGGTTATTGTTCTCCTCATCTTTTAGGCAAAGATAGCATCTAGATGGCCCCCTCAAACCCTTCAGTTTAAGTATGTCATCAGTAGGTAATAAATTGTTGAAGAGTCTCCAACAGAAGAAGGACATAGAGGGGGATAGGAATTTGTTCCAAATGGCATCACCTCAAGGGACCAACTCCCAAAAGCAAAGTTTGGCATAAATGGCTTTGGTCAAGCTTTGGTTGACATAACTGTGCCAAATAATTCTGTCTTTTCTGCTCTTATCAAAATTGACTTTGGAAATTTGAGAGAGCTGAGGCTCCTGTAAAATAGATTAGAGCTTAAAAATAGACCAGGAATCTTCCTCCCATAAATCAGACACAGTAAGTTGAGGGTTGAAATCAGTATGGGGAACCCCAAGCCATTCTTTGGGGCACTAATGGTCCAGCCAAAAATTCACCTGACCATTCCCCAAATCCCAAAGGTACATATCCTCAGCAAGATTTTTGATTTTTAACATATTAGTCCATATTCTAGAGTCACCCAATTTCTTTGTGATGAGAGAGGAGTGTTGTCCCTTGCAATATTTACCCTTCATGTAATTAGCCCAAAGGGAGTTTTGAGCTCTAAAATTGATCCACATTTTGCAGAAGTTGATTTGGGTGAGTTGTTGGAGTCCCTTGAAACCAATTCCACCAGCCATAGTGGGTTTAGTAGCCTTTTGCCAAGATGCCCAGTGGAGCTGCTGCCTTTGACCTGCCCACAAAAACCTGTTGAAAACTCTTTCCAACTAAATCTGAGTGCTTTCTTCATGTATATAGTTTGGAGAATGTATGAAGGGAAAGTAATTAATATTCTCTAGAGAAGAGTGATTTTTCCCCCATTGGAAAGGAATGAGTGAGACCACCTAGATAAAAGGTTTTGAATCTTTTGAAAGACTTCATCAAAGTGGATTAATTTGGACCTCCCCCAAATTAGTTGAACTCCCTGGTATTTAAAAGGGGCTTTGACAATAGAGAAACCTGTGTATTCAGATACCCACAATCTGCAAATGGATGATGATCTTTTATTAAAAATCAGTTTGCATTTTTCTGGGCAAAACACCATCCATGTGTTTCTTTGAAATTGCATCAAACATTGATGGATTCTCTTGACTGCATTTTTGTGGACACTAGAGAAGATCATTATATCATCAGCATAGATGAGATGAGATATAGCTATTGTGGATTTGTGATGATATCTGGAGTACTGTTGATTGAGAATGACCTTGTCTAGCATTCTAGAAAAGTAGTCCATAGCCAGAATAAATATTGTGGGCGACAGAGGGTCTCCCTGCTTAAGACCTCTAGTAGCTGAAAAGGAGCCCCCGGCCTTGCCATTGATAAGGACAGAATGGTTATTATTAATAATCCACTTATGAATAAGGTTACTATAATTAGTTTGAAACCCCCTGACAGTAAGAATCCCCAAGATAAATCTCCAATCAATTGTGTCATAAGCCTTCTTGATATCAAGTTTATATATAAGGTTGTCCCCCTATTGATTTTATCCAAATCTAGAATCAACTCATGAGTGAGAAACACATTATTAGTGATAGATCTTCCTTTAATAAAGGCTGTTTGATTTGGACAGATAATCTTATCAAGGTGAGGTTGCAGTCTTCTAACAATGATCTTACTAATGAGTTTACTAGTTTTCTACTAAATACTGAAGTTAGGCTGATAGGTCTGTAATGATCCCAATTCTTTTGTAGATCCCCTTTGGGGATTAACACAATAGAAGAATCTTTAAAATAACTAGGTAAGTTACTACCCCTAAAGAAACTTATGATTGCCTCATCACCTCCACTTTAATAATATGCCAAGCTTTTTTGTAGAAATCAGCAGTATACCCATCTGGGCCAGCAGATTTAGTGTTGTCAATGGTGTTTAGAGCTTCCCAAATTTCAGTATCAGTGGGGAGATCAGTGAGTCTGAGGTGATTAGTCAATTCAAATACTTCAGTAAAATAGTTATAGTCAAGATCAGTATTGAGGTCAACAAAAGTGTTTAACAAGGTTTTATAGTAATTGACAACATCCATAGCAATTTGCTAATTATCATTAAGCCAACTTCCCTCAGATGTGTAAATGGAGTAAATAGTGTTACATTTTCTCTTGTACTTAATGTAAGCAAGGTAAAATTTTGTGCTCCTGTCCCCATTAGTAAAGATGTTTATAGAAGCCTTTTGTTTAAGTAACAAATCATGTTTATCAATAGCATTAAGCAGTTTAGCTTGAGTAGCAAGCATTTCAGATTCAGTAGCAGTACTATTCTGAACAGCGATTTCTAATTTCTCCACTTCCCTTTCAGCATCAGAGGTATTAGAGAAGACATTCCCAAAGGTCTCCCATCCTCACTTCCTTAAAGCTTTGCACAGTTTAAAATGCAGGAGGCTATGTTCTGTGAGAGGCTCAGTATGGTCAATACCACCACAATTTGAGGCAACACAACAGTCAAAAAGGGGGTGAGTGGACCACATATTTAATTATTTGAAAGGGGGATGATGAGTGGTATTGCTAGGGTTGTAATAGATATAAGAAGAGGCCTATGATCAGACCTAGTGAAGGTTAAGTAAGTAACAAAGGCGAGAAGATAATTTTTGTGCCAGCAGTCATTCACCAGTACCCTATCAAGTCTTTCCCACATTTGCCCCTCCTCCAAATAAACTTAGGACCCTTGTAACCCAAATCAAATAGACTGGCTTTCTGAATCTGGTCACTGAAGATAGTCATTTTGGGAAGCATTAGGGACTCTCCCCCCACATTAGGGACTCTCCCCCCAGACTTCTCAGCAGCTGATGTAATGCAGTTGAAATCTCCCACAACCAACCAAGGAGAGTTCATATTAACACTGATGAGTTGTAAGCACCTCCAAAGTCTTGTCTGTCCTCTTTATGACTGTCAGCATAGATGAAGGTTGCAAATTCTAATTGGCCTTGAATTAGGAGAGAAAGATGTATGTACTGTGGGTGGTCCAAAAGGGTATGCCACTAAATTTCTTTCCTGCAAAAAAACCAAATCTTGTTACTTTTATTTCCATAATGAGAAAAACCTTGGAACTTACTAATGATTCTCTGAGGATTTTGCTGAACCATAGGTTCTAAAATGGCAAAACACCAAATTTTGTATTTTTTGATAAGATGGATCAGTCTATTTAAGGACTGAGCATGAACAATGCCCCTTATGTTCCAACACAATAAATTAGACATTGGGGGGGATTGATATGGAGGGAGGGCTGAGATCTGGATCTAGTCCTTCCTCTAGAAGGAGAAGGCCCAGCCATCTTCAAGTCACCAGTGCTCATATTAATCCCTTCTTTTAGTTTCTGAACTTCTGAAAGTTGTTTTTTCTTTTTCGCACCAGTACTCATATTGATCTCTTTTAGTTTCTAAACTTCTGAAAGTTGTTTTTTTCTTTTTCTTTGATTTTTGGATTTGTCATTCCTCCTCCAATAGTAGCTTCATCTCAACCATTCCCCTCTTCTCAGGGGCTTCAAAGGTAGTGGTTTCAGTCTGGTTTTCCTTTCTGGTTATCTCAACTCCACTATGGGAGTCATTTGAGTTAAGTGGGGTAATAATGTTAATTTCATTTAACTCCTCCCTGAAGTATCTTGGGGATGTGTTTATTGGAGCATTGGAGCCAAAAGGAGCTGTGGAGCATTTGGATGTTCTCAATATATCTTTCTTATTAACTGTTGGAGTTGGTTCCACACATAGTTTGGGCTCATGAGCAATAGAATGACTGAGCTTTTCTAAGTGTGCACATTTTTCTATGCAGGGGGGTGAAGCCTGAAACATCTATCTTTGGTGTGTCCAAACATCTTACAATGGTGGCAATAATAAGGTTTCTATTCTAATACTACATTTTTCCAGAACCCATCTATGTTAGAACCAATCCAAAGCCTTTTAATTTCAGGGAGAGTAATATCTCTCTCAATGAGGATTCTAGCTAGAGCTGGACTTGCTTTATACTTGCTTTATTACTTGCTTTATTATATGTGGGGGCATCAACCTTCAAAGGTCTCCCAAGTGAACATCCAATATTGAAAAGAGCATTAAGGTTAAAATACTAAAGTGGAAGGCTAGTAAATTTAAACCAAATGGGAACCACAGGTGGCTCCTTGCTAGGATCAAACCCAGGTTCCTACTCCCACGTTCCCACTTCAAAATCTTCATGGTGGTTCCTCCTATCTGAAGGGATTGTTTTGCAAACAATCTTGCATAGTCTTTTTCACCCAAAAGTTGGATAAGCAAGTGTCTACCATCTAGTATTCCAATCTGCCAATCTCCATTAAATTTAAGAGAGTCAACGAAGTGTCTGACTAATTCCATTTTTGGGTGACCAAGTTGGAATTTGCCCACCAAAGTGAATTTCACTTGCTCATTCAGATTCTATATCTCTTGTGGAGAAAAGTAAATAGCAGGTTCACCCTCCTTGAAGCCCAAAGGGTGAATGCAAGGGTAGCTCCCCTTCCCATCAACAGTGTCATGGAAATCTTGAGGGAAAATTAAGTAGTCAGGATCACTAAGGGTAACAACAGATTTACCCACCACACCAGCATAAGTGGCCTTAGCCCACTAAGCATCATTCACAATATCAATAGGACTTGCCAAGAAAAAAAAGGAGTAAGGCACCACAGAGTCAAAGCACCAGTGAATAAAAGTGAGCTTCAAGTTTAAGAATGCCTGGGTAAGCCCAAAACACTCCAGGAAATCAACAAAGGTGGGTTGGCAAACTTCCCCCAGCAAGAATAAGAGTCCAAAAGAGACTTTACACGAAGACAAAAGCAAACCAACCAGTAAAGAGCAATGGAACAGTAAACCACACAGAAAATCAGGGATAGAAACCAGAGAAACTATCTTCCAAAGTTAAACCAAGCAGGCAAGAGTGTCTTAGGAATCTTTACAGAAGTTTCACCCTCCAACCAGTAGCAGCAAAGCTTCATCCTGCCAGAAACCCTAACAGAGCCCCAAACCTAGCCGCCACCCCCATCATATACATATACCTCATCATATACATACATACCTATATATAGAAAGTGATAAATTTTAACTTTAGAGGAGGATGGTGGAATTCAAAATCATTTAAGGATTTCTTCAGATATATTAATCCTCGCATACAAAAAAAAGAAAAAAAATGGATGGATCAAAAAGATCATGAAAAGAAAAAGAAAATGCAAAAAAAAAAAGAAAGTGAGGAGAAGCTTAAGGAGATGTCCTAATCAAAAATTGGTTTCACTTGAGTCTTTCTAGAGTAAAGAACTTAGAACACTCCTAAGCTTGGTTTTTATACTTATATTATTAAAAATTATTTCTAAGAGATTTCTTAAGACTAGAAAGTAAAGTTCATAGAATCTGAAGTTTGAAAAATCTGCATATATTTTTGAATTAGATAGGAAAACAAATTTTCAAGTTTGATGATAAATATTTAAGGCCCTGGGCTAGTCTGATTCACTAGAAGTTCTTCTAATTTGAACTATCACATTTTAGAACAAAATTTTAGTAATTCTAAATGATGACCCATTAACTATAATCTACATAAATTATTTTAAAAAGGTAGTATTACTTAAGGACAAGTAAAGAAGGACAAGTAAAGTTTAAGTTTTAAAGTTTAAGTTTGGGGGATATTGATCTGCCTGAAAGTGTACTATTTTTCATGCTATATTTTATGATGATATTGTACTTTAAAGATATTTTTTCTTATTTTTTTGGTTGTAGATACACCAAATTGAAGAATTTGGAGTGATTGGAGCACAAGGAAGAAAAATGGACCAAAACGGAGTAAATCGGGTCGAACCGGGGCACACTAGAGCCAAGGGGACTAAATTGAGCATTTAAGTGCCTGTGTCTGGAGCTTAAGCACCCAAAATGGTGCTTAGGCCCCACTATATAGAGAGGGGGGCGCTTAAGCACCCAAAAACGACACTTAGACGCCAAAGACAATTTTCAACATATCTTCTAGAATATACATCAGATTTGGACGATTTTTGAAGCATTTATTCATGCATCTCTTGGGAAATTCATTGGAAATGAGAAAAGGGACTTTCTAGAATAATTTTGGTTGGTTATATGGAGTTATAAAGAGTCACTTAAGACACCATTTGGAAGATTCAATGAATATGGACAGTTTTGAAGTGACAATTAAGAATCTCTTGGGGATTGGAAATATTTTTAAAAGAACTCTTGGACTCTTGAATTAATTAGAAGAGGAAAAGAAGGCTTGGAGAAGAGGAAGAAGGCTTGGGCTTGAGCCCCAAGTGGGGCGATCAGGGGAGAGAGAAAGAGAGAGAGTGAGAATTTCTTCTTTTCAGGGGGGAGAGAAAGAGAGAGAGTGAGAATTTCTTCTTTTCTTTTCACTTTATTCTTGGAGAGGATTGTAAGGAGATTTCTTTTGATATACAATGAGAGTTTGATTTCCATAAGAGATAACTACTTTTATTGTATTTTGATTTGAATCTAGTAATTTGTTTGTTTGGTTTCAAATTCTTGTTCAAAATTCTTGTTCAATGAAAAGTTTTTTATTGTTTCTCCATGTGTAGTGAGTTATTTTTCTTACTCTTCCCTCTTATAATGAGTTAGTATGCATGTGTAGAATATACAATTGAGTAGAGTGTGAATATAGTGTGATGATTTTATGAAGATTTTTTTCTTCATTTACATGTAAACTTGATCAACTTGCATGGTAAAATCTGTTGTGAGAACATGTAAGATCCGGGATGGTGTTGCGGGAGTCTCAATCAACTGTGGTGGAATCACATGAGATTGTATGGATGTGAATGTAGTCCATATGATTCAGTGCAAATAAATAGAGAAGTAATCTTTAATGGGTGTAGAATTAGAGGACTTTAGAGTGGCAGGCTAAAGCCCGCTAATTTGGTCTAATGTTTTAGGTTTTGATGCGAGATGTCAGCCTCCAGGTGGAGGGATAAGAGGAAACTCTTGAGTGATAGCTAGTATCTTCTCTGCCTAGCCCGTATTTAGAACTATTCAAACTTTAGATTAACCAATGTTCTTTATAGCATCTCTAGTAAGGGTAAAAAATATAATTGCTCTTATTTGTCACAATCTCTCTCACTACTTGTTTTACTTTTACACATATCTCTAATTTCATTGTATGAGGAAGAGTACTTAGTACTTTAACTATATTAAACCCCACTTTCTGATTTTCACAAAGTATTTTAGTTTAGAAGTAGAAGTAGTATTGTAGTGATAATTGTAGAATATAATCAAACCAAACCTTTATCGACCTTCCAAGCTAGGGCGCGTTATTCTAAACTAGAACTTCTCTTGAAAGTCGTCGTGATTAATCTCGATCTCCGTTGGATCGATATGGATCGATATTTGGGGCTTGGATCGATATTTGGGGCTTAATCAGAAATCCTATATTACTTGATAATGATACGTATTCTTACGTAGAATCCCTAAAAATATAATTAAAATCTTACTTTACTTGGGATCAAGTTTTTGGTGTCATTATCGGGGATTAAATTCTTCAAATAGTGGTGTCAACTTCATAAATCCCGGCAGGAAAGCAAAACCTCCTGCCAAACTCAGGATCAGTAAGGATATATTGTTCCTCATCTTCAATAATAGAAAGAGTGATAGTGGGCTTCTTGAAAATTGGGCTTCTAGAAAACCCAAATTTTGTTGTTAACATTACAAAAGTGATTTAGTGGGAATTATAACCTTTGAAATTATTTAAAATTTTGTTTTTATTGACATGAACCAACGGTTCATAAATAGCAAAAATGAGAAATTTATGAACTAAGCCAAGATTTTTGAGCCTATTAAGGGAGTTAGGGTCCACCACTCCCCTAATATTCCAGACCATAATATTAAAAATGATGACATGAGCCAATGAGTTAACCAACTGTTTCTCATCAGAGTGATAAATTCCTTCCTGAATAATGTTACTGTTTCCCATCAGAGTGATAAATTCCTTCCTGAATAATGTTACTAGCAACAAGTCTAGATAGCTCATTGTTACGTTTAGCCTTTTTTTGTGAATGCTTTTGCACCTACCACTCATTTTCCAATGTTATAACAGCATTAAGTAAAGAAGTATTAATATCAAAAATATCAAAAAAATCTCCAGCAATAGGAGGATGAACCATAGTATTAGGGGGAGTTAAGTTTCCATTATCAGTAATATTTTGAAATGCTATCATAGTTGTATCCACAGGCTCCTTAGAAGCCACATTAGAATTGTGCTCATTTGAATCTTCATCCAAAACAATTCTTTCATTAATTTGTAATTGCTGACGGGTAACATCTGTGCAATTATGTAAGATATCATTACCTTCTATACCTCCATTCATATTCATTTGTTGAGGGGTAGCACCATTACATTTATGTAAGACTTCTGTACCTAAAGCAAGCAAGTTAGAAGTGCCATTATTAATTGCAGGATTTTCAATTGAATCAACCCCATTTTCAACACTAGGTGTGATATCATGATGCTCGATATTTATATTGGTAGCAGCTAATGAAGTATGTGTTGCATTGTGAGAGTTTTTGAGTTGAGGATTCAATCGAAAATAAGATGTAGTTTGATGGTCGAACATAAAGTAGTGAGTGCAGTAAGGAGAATGCCTTTCAATTTCAACGAGTTCCCAGTAACCTTGGTGTTGCAATCCTATCCAAATTTTGTTGCAAGATGGTTATGTTATGTCTAGTTCAACAAAAATACGTGCTTCAGATGGTCTCGATAAAGTAAATATAGCTTGATCCATTTTTAAAGGCTTGTCGTAAGAAGCACCAAGATAGAAAAGTAACTCATAGTTAAAAAGATGAAGTTTAAGCTCTGGTAAATGAATCCAAACAGGTATAATAGGCAATTCAGATTTAGGGTCAAAATTAACAGACCAATCCCAAAATTTCATCATACTATTTTCAATCCACATAAACCTTTTTGCAAAAAGACGTGTGTAGTCCTCATCGTTAGCTAATTGTATAAAGATATGTCTACCATCGATGCTACCAACCTTCCACTAGCCTGTTAATTTCAACATTTCAAATTCTCTCCTGATCAACTCAACTTTAGGTATACCATAAGTAATATTACTAACTAGGGCCAGACGACAAGAAGAGACAAGAATGGAAGTTTCATCCTCTGTCACAAATAGCGCAAGTTTCCCCTTCTTTTTTCCCAATTTCATGATGAAAGTATAGTCCTCCCCAACACTAAGAGTATCATGAAAACTTTATGCAAACAATTTGGTGGTAGAAGTGGCCAACCAACCTCCCCCATCTAATACAACATCAACAAACAAACGTGGTACCGAAGGCACAACAAAAGGCAAGATGAGAAACAAAGAAGTGTGAAGGAATGAACTCACCAGCAAAGGAGGAGAACAAAATCGCCATAGATGCCAGACTTAAACCTAGCTGCCGCTCCTATATATATATATATATAGATGTCTGTGGTTAGGTTGTGAGGATACCGATTTCCACTCTAGAGCTCCCACTACTCCCTCATCTGAGGGCTAACAATCTTGTATTAGTTTCCAATCAACTGGACCAAATTGGAGATTTTAATTTATCACCTTAAAATCTCCAATTCTTCATCCAATAAAGTATATTTCCCTAATTATTTGCACTCAACTTTATGGATGACATCCTCTCCCATGGAATCAAATGTGATTCTGACTATATTGTAGAAATCATTGTCCATTTGGAATGTCTGTTTCTCAACAAAAATTTTAATATTTTGATTAGCTAGATCAAAAAGTAAATTAAGATAGGAGTTCAAATCATCACAAATTTTTTACATTTAAAACCGTATAAAACAAAATCAATTCTTCACAAAACCATATCTCAAATTAATGAGAAGGATAAAGAACACTACTCATAATTCATGAGAAAGAAACAACAAAACACAAATTTCATATATGAAAACAAATTTACAAAATAACAAAATAAAAGAACCCAAGTTATCTCATAATCTTTCCCAAGCAAATCCCTATAAGTTCTCTTCAGGCACTTTCCCTCTTTACAAGCACTCTCATTTCTCTCTTAGAAGTCTAATGAAGAAGAAATCTCTCACCTTCCCTCTCCTCTTACAATCTTTGAAGAAAATCTTCAAGCCCTTGACTTTCTCTCTCTCTCTCTCCCACGCCACTCTCTCTCTCTCTTCAAATCCCTTTTACGCACATGCCACCCCTTCAAGCCCTAGACTTCCCTCTCTTTTATTAGAGGCTACCTCCCTCCAAAAATAATTCAAAATTCCCTCCAAAAGTTAACCCTTTTGAATTCAAAAGATATGTCTAATGATCCAAGAGACAAAAGTTTTCATAAAAGAACCATCTAAAGTGTATAAATGCATTGAATTACTCCATGGGGCGTTTAGAACGAGTGTCCCTTTCAAAATTCATGCAAGATTCATCTAGAATTGCCTTAATATGCAAAAAAGTGATCTCTGGAACCTCAGGCGCTAGTTCCAGTGCTTCAAGTGCCATCATGCTTAATACCGCATTGTTCTGGGTTTTGGCTCTTCAGGTGCCAAATCTTGCACTTCAAGAGCTAGCTCTCTATAAAATGGTGCTTCAGGCACCAATAATGGTGCTTCAGGTGCTAATTATGGCGCTTCAGGCCTTAGCTCTCTGTAAAGTGGCACTTCATGCGCCAGAATCTCAAAATTCCCTATTTTGGCTCTAAATTTCACCATTTTTGTTATTTTTACTCCAAATACCTAAAATTAATACACCTACAACAAAAACATTAAAATACCCTTCTTTAAAGTGCAATATCAAAATAAGCATAAAATATATACTAAAAATAGCACATTATTTTGGTGTACAAGTAATGTATGCGTAGTTCAGGTTCTAAAGGATTGGTTCCCTATGATTCTGAATTAGAAAGAACTATTAGAAAAACTTAAAAAATCAAACATACAGAAAAAGATAAAAATTTTAAAGAATAGCAAACCAATAAAATCAAAATCCTGAAATTAATCAAGATTTTAGACCTTTAAGAGATTATGTAAGTAGATGAACTTCATTGTAGTATTCAAAAATGTATTATAGTGGCTAAATCATTTGAATATAAATCTATTATTATTCAAATGGTATCAAATAAATCAGTTAGGAGGAGCACCAACTAAATATCCAAATTTACATCTTGCTAATTTTCTAGAATTGTATGCTACATTTAAATATGATGGTGTTTCATATGATATTATTAGACTTAGAATTTTTCCATTCTCATTGAGCAATAAGGCTAAGATATGGTTAAATTTTTTATCACCTGGATCTATCAAAACTTTGTGTGATTTAGCGCAGAAATTTCTTGCTAAATATTTTCCACCATAAAAAACTGTGAAGCTTAGAAATGATATTACATCTTTTTGTTAGTTTGTAGGGGAATCTATTAATGAAGCGTAGGAATGATTTAAAGAACTACTGAGAAAGTGTGCACACCATGCTATACCAAATGGGTTAATAATTCAAACCTTTTATAATGGATTAATTGGTTCTCTTAGATCTATTTTAGATCTAATATCGATGCAGCTGTTGGTGATTCATTGATGTCAAAACCATTTTATGACGCTTATGCTTTAATTGAAGAGATGGATACTAATAATTTTCAATGGCCTTCTGAGAGGTTTAATCCTAAGAAATTAGCCAATATTCATGAATCTGGTGCTTTTGCAATGGTAGCAAATCAAGTTGCTACAATTTCAAGGAAGTTAGACCAAGTTGGAATGAATTTTTTTCAACCAATTTCAATGATTGAAGAGAATTTATTAGGTCAAAGAATTTATTAGGATTGAAGAGAATTTATTAGGTCAAATAGTAGATTCTCAAAAATCATTAGAAAATTTGAATGCCATAAATTATAAGCCAAATAACTCATATTCAAACTATTACAACCCAGGTTGGAAAAACCATCCTAACTTTAACTGGAATAATAATATTCTGGATGGTAATAATCAGCAATGGGGAAACAATCAAGTAAACCCATTGGTAAATTGGAAAAACTAAGGTAATAATAATTATAGGTCTACTTATCCTTCAGGTTTTAATAGTAATCTGCAATTTAAGGAGAAAAAGTTTTCTATAGAAGAAGTGGTGTTACAAATGGGAAATTAGTTACAAAGTCAAGGAGTTAAAAATAGAAATATTGAGAATTGATTGGGATAAATAGCCAATTCATTAAGAATTAGATCCCAAAGAACACTTTCTAGTACTACAGAAGTACATCCAAAACACCAGAATAAATAGCAAGTAAAACCCATTCAAATTAGAAGTGGAAGAGAGTTGGAAGGTTGATTTCAAAAAGAGATTGAAGTAGAGAGAGAAAAAATTGAAGAACCTAAGGAGGATGCTCTAAAAGATTTAGAGATACCTATTTATCCACTAAAATTTGACTTGGAAAAACCACCACCTCGATTTCCACAGATACTTCATCAACAAAAGTTGGATAAACAATTTTCAAAATTTCTAGAAATATTTAAAAAGCATACGATTAATATTTTATTTGTTGAAGCATTAGAACAAATGCCAAGCTATGTGAAGTTTATGAAGGATATTCTTAATAGAAAAAGGAAGTTTGAAGGTAATGAAACTATTGTACTTAGTGAGGAGTACAGGGTTATAATTCAAAAAAAGATTCAAGAAAAGCTCAAAGATCCTGGTAGCTTCACAATTCCATGTGAAATAGGGGACATAATTTATGGGAAAGTTTTATGTGATTTAGGTGTAAGCATTAACCTTATACCATTATCAATATTTAAAAGACTGGGATTAGGAGAAATATGCCCAACTTCTATAGCTTTGCAGTTAGCAGATCATTCAATAACATATCATAAGGGAGTTGTAGAAGATTTTTAGTGAAAGTGGATCAATTTATCTTTTATGTTGATTTCATTGTGCTGGATATGGAGGAAGATAAGGAGATACCTATCATTTTCGGGAGACATTTCCTAGCCACGGGAAGAGCAATAATAGATGTACAGAAAGGTGAATTAACTATGCACGCCAATGATCAAACAGTTACTTTTAAAATTTTAAAATCAATGAAGTATCCCACAAAAGGTAAAGATATTGAATGTCACAAAATGGATGTAATAAGATATCTGAGTGAATGTCATTCCAAAACAACTTATAAAGAGAAATCTGAAATGAAAGAGTTGGAACATGAGCAAGAAGAGAAATTAGAGCATTCTATTAATTTTTATAAGGAATATTCAAATTATGTTCGAGAAAGATTTAAAGTTTTGGACACAACGGAAAAAGATAAATCTTTTTGTCCATCAATTAAAAAACCTCCTGAACTTAAATTGAAGTTACTTCTTAAACATTTAAAATATGCCTTTTCAGGTGATTCCTCAATATTACCGGTTATAATTTCCTCAAATTTAACCTTAGAAGAAGAAGAAAGTTTAATGAAAACTTTAAAGGACTATAAGAAAGCCTTTGGATGGATAACTGTTGATATTAAAGGAATCAGTCCCTCAATTTGTATGCTTATAATTCATATGGAATAAAATTGTAAACCCAGGGTTGATCCTCAAAGGATATTGAATCTTGTATGAAAGAAGATTATGAAGGAATATTTAAAGTAATTAGATGTTGAAATTACCTACCCTATTTCAGATAGCGCATGGGTTAGTGCAATTCTCTGTGTTCCTAAGAAAGAAGGAGTGACTGTGACTATGAATGAACATAACAAGTTAATACCAACAACTCAAGTCACAGGGTGGAGAATATGCATAGATTATAGAAAATTAAATTTTGCCACTAGGAAAGATCGGTTTTCACTACCCTTTCTAGATCAAATGTTGGATAGACTAGCTGAGCACAAATACCTTTATTTTTTGTATGGATATACTGGTTATCACCAAATACAAATAGCTCTAAAGGATTATGAGAAAACAACTTTTACTAGTCCTTATGGTTAGATGAATGTCATTTGGTTTATGTAATGCCCCTGCTACATTTCAAAGAGGTATGATGGTTATTTTATGTGATTTAATTGACAAAGGAATTGAAGTTTTTATGGATGATTTTTTAATGTTTAGAACTTCATTTAAATCATGTTTAGAATATTTATCAAGAGTTCTTAAGCGTTGTGAAGAAACAAATTTAGTCCTTAATTAGGAAAAATGTCAATTTATGTTAGCATGAGGAATTATTTTAGGACAACATATATCATAAAATGGTATGAAAGTAGATCCTGCAAAAATTTAAGTGATCGCTAATTTACCTCACCCAACAAATGTGAGAGAAATTATGAGTTTTTAGGACATGTTGAACTCTACATGTGCTATATTAAAGACTTCTCAAAAATTGTTAAGCCTCTATATCATTTACTTGAAAAAGATGTAATTTTTAATTTTGATAAGGAGTGTCTAAAAGCATTTGAGCTATTAAAAAAAATTAATCACTGCACCAATTATTATTTCATCGAATTGAGAAAAACCTTTTGAATTAATGTGCAAAGCAAGTGATTATGCTATTGAAACTGTTTTAAGACAAAAACTTGATAAGATTTTTGAAGTAATTTACTATGCTAGTAGAACTCTTAATGAAGCTCAAATTAATTATACCACAACTGAGAAAAATTTATTAGCAATAGTGTGTGCTTTTAATAAATTCAGATCATATTTAATTGGAACAAAATGTATTGTGCATACAAATCATTCAACTATTAAATATTTAATTTGAACCATTTACGTACATTTAAAAAACTATTTATATATTTACGTAGCTAACATCTAATGACAAGAATTTGACTTTGAAATAAAAGATAGGAAGGGAGTTAATAATCAAATTGTTGATCATTTTTTGAGGCTTGAATTAGAAAAATCACTATAGTTTGAAAAAGAAATTAATGAACATTTTCCAGACGAAGAATTGTTCAATATTAAAGAGTGGTGTGTTCCATGGTATGTTAACATTATGAAATTTATTGTTAGTGATATTCTATCATATGGTTTGACATACTAATAGAAGTAGAATTTTTTATCTGAAATTAAGACTTATTCTTGGGATTACCCATTTTATATAAACAAAGAAAGAATATAATTATTTGAAGATGTGCTTCTTTAGAAGAAACTTATGAAATTATCCAAAAATGACATAATTTTGATTTTGGGGGACATTTTAGTGTTAATAAAACAGCTTACAAAATTTTGTAATCTGGATTTTATTGGTCTACAATCTTTAGAGATGTGAACGCTTATATTAAAACTTGAGATTGATGTCAACTTTTATGTAATATTTCTTGGAGAAATGATATGCCCCTCAATTATTTATTGGAAGTTGAGATATTTGATGTTCGGGGATTAGATTTCATTGAACTATTTATACCATCTTTCAAAAATTTAGATATATTGTTAGTAGTAGACTATGTATACAAATGGATAGAAGTTATTGTTTTACCTCAATATGATGCTCAAATTGTTGTAAAGTTTTTGAGAACGAATATATATATATATATTTACATATTTTGTAGATTTCAGATGCTGAGAGAGATCATAGATGACGGGGGAAGTCATTTCAGAAATACAATAAGAAAAAATTATTAAAGAAATATCATATCAACCATCGAATTGCTACTGCTTATCATCCTTATACAAGTGGTTTGGCTGAATTATCCAATCATGAAATTAAAAGAATTTTGGAAAAATCAGCGATTCCAACCAAAATGGATTGGTCATCAAACATGATTATCCTTTGTGTGCTTATAGGACTGCATATAGAACTCCTATAGGAATGTCCCCATATAGGCTAATATTTGGGAAAGCTTGTCATTTAACAGTTGAACTTAAGCATAAAGCAAGCATAAAGCATTAAGCATAAAGCACATTAGGATATTAAGGAATTCATTTATAATTTAAAGGATACTAGTGAGAAAAGACTATTACAATTAAAAGAGCTTGAAGAGATAAGGAATGAATCTTATGAGAGTGCTAAAATTTATAAACAAAAGATAAAGATGTGGCATGATTGAAGGATTCTTATTAAAAACATTGAGTCAGGGCAACAAGTTTTGCTATATATTGCAAGATTAAGATTATTTCCAGGAAAACTTAAGTCCAAGTGGATGGGTCCTTTTGTTGTGATAAAAGATTATCCCTATGGAGCTGTGGATATCAAAGATCCTAAAATTGAGAAAATATTCAAAGTGAATGCTCACAGACTGAAACCATATTATTTAGTGAATCAACTTAAATTAAGTGATCTTATGTGATTGGGCCAACCAAAATAAGCACTGGTTATGTCAAGCTAATGACGTTAAAACAAGTGTTTTATGGGAGGCAACCCATAGTTATCAGTGTGTATTTGTTTTAAATGTTATGTTGTTGTAATTGATTAAGAAAATGTGATAGTATTGTTGAATATATAATGATTTAGTGATGATTCTAAGACCTTAATTGATGACTTAGACGTGTTAGAATTTGTATTTGGACATTAAGCAAACCTGTGCTAAATTAAGCACCGGCACTTAAGAGCCAACACTCGGCGCTTAAGCGTTGTAGTTAACAAAACATGCATTATTAAGTTTTTTGAAGGATTAAATAAGATTTAGTTGGTTTGACCTTGGTTTAGTAGTATATGAACGTGTGTAGTGGGTTTAGGCTTCATCCAAGGCCTGTAAATAACATGGATTGAAGAGAATTCTCACCCCACTTCAAATTTTCATCCTAAAGTCTAAGTGAAGAGAGAACTTATAAAAATGTCTTCTTGTGAGATTTCAATGAAGAAGAAAGAAGAAGCCATGAAGGAAAAGTTTGTTAGTCAGAGTGTGCAAGAGTTATACACAGATTCTTAGTCGTAAGTGTAGAAGGAATAGCAGAGAAGATCACAAAGATTAAGGTCGATGTGGCTTCAATTGAAGCAAAAGTGAATGAGACTAATGCACATTTAGATCATATCAGATGGTAACTTAAAATGCAATTTAGCCATACAAGTTTAATAGAAGATGTAGACAAGGCGATGTACCTGAAAAACAAATGGATTGAAGAAGACTTAACTTGAGTTCTTCACTACTCTGTTCTATTAGATCTATATTCTAAAATGCCTCAAGAGAAACAAATGAAATGTTCCACTGGAATGAGAATGGAATTAAGTTCTATAGTCTAGTTGTTTGTTTGATGTTAGTGTTTGTTTTTTTTAGGTGTCTTGTTGTCAATGCTAAGTTTGTTTTAGGTTTTTTATGTTAAGTTTGTTTAGTATTTGAAGTATGTGTTTAGGAGTTATCTCACCCAAGACTCTTTGGATTGAGAAATTATGTGTCAAAGGTATTTGTATTTATTTGTGAAATTATTGAAAGTATTTATTTGTGTGTGAAATTTTGTGTTATTTGGTGTTGAATCAAATTTGTGAAAATTGGGAAATTTTGAGAAAGAGGAGAACTGAAGGGGAAGAAAATTGTTCTTAAAATTTATAACAACACTTAAGAGTGGTTGACTTAGGCTAGATGTGCATTTCACTTATAATCAAAAAATATCAAAATATGTGCACTGGCACCTAAGCATCGAAACCTCGTGCTTAAGTGATAGTTACCCGAAAGGTACGCGCCTAAGCGCCAAAACTAGTCATGCTTAAGTGCTGGTTCACTTAAACCGATTTGCGAATAATTAAAGGTGAAAATTTGAGCAAAAAAAAGCCATTTCTGCCCCGACCTTGACGTTCTTCCTTGAAAGTTCATGATTTTGGGACCTAGTGTTTCTCAAAAGTGGAGGTTTCTTGTTGAAATTAAGCCAGATTTGCTAGATTTCATCTTCTCAAGGTGAGAGCTTCACTTTTATGTAAAAATTTTTTATTCTCACCATATATTTTGACTTCTTTAGGGATTTATTTGAAAATAGCTATTCATGGTGAAGTTTTAAGAAAATTTTATGGAAAATACATGGAAATGATAGTTTAAGCTTTTTGAAGTTAAGATAACTGATTTAGACTTGAGTTTAGGATTTATTGTGAATTTTATATGATTTTTAGAAATGGCACAAAAGATGAAGAGGAGAAAGGGGAAGCCCAATTTTGATTCCAGTAAGTTTGTTAGTTTGAAAGCTCAGGATAGATATACAGAAGCAATGCAATCAAGAAAGTTGATTCCTGAGCGGTGTTTCAAAAATTCAGGCAAAGCAGTCGAAGATTTAATATTTCGCTGACAGTGGGAACAATTCTATTGTTTTTTCTTTATTCAGGCAAAGCAGTCGAAGATTTAATATTGCGCTGACAGTGGGAACAATTCTATTGTTTTTTCTTTCTGTTGCATTAATTTTTGTTGTTCAGGTGTTCTATTTTAATCTCCCTGAGTTAGAGCGAGATCAAGTTATGGTCAGAGGAAAATCACTAGTTTTTTCCTCTAATAAATTTGATTTACCAGCTGCTTCTAAGTTTATTGTGTTTTTATTCAAATTATAATCCTATTGAGGAGGAGTTAGATGAGATTATATCTTCATTGACAGCGGGAAGAAGATTATGGAAAATAACAAATGAAAGGAGAGTAAATTTTCCTACATCAAAGCTTGATGCTACGACAAAAGTGTGACACTATTTTATTTTAGCTAGTCTACTTCCTATATATCACCTTAGTAAAGTTACAAGATAAAGAACCATCGAACTTTTGTATTCGGTAGTTTAAGTCAATCGATATTGGATCATTAATCTATCATACGATCGCTAGTTCTGCTACAGCTGCCACTATTGCAGATTTGGGATTCACGTCCTTAATCTTTTTCTTATGTGAGCAGGCTGGTGTGAGATTTATAGTTGCAGGAGATTTTGTAGCCACTAAAGCCTATCACGAGTGTCAATGTGAAATCTTATTCAGAAAATTTTATATTTGGTTGGAGAGGAGGATTTTCAAGAAGTTCAGGTGCTTCTGCATCTCATGCTTCTACTTCACAAGCATCTACATCGCAAGGTCAGTCTACTAGTTTTGATTCGCAGACACAATTAATGCAAAGGATGTTAGATAACATCAACTATACTATGAATAAGGTACTTAATTTAGAGTAACTATGTAGAACATATTGATAGTTACATGAAAATACATAGTGACTATGAAGAAAAATATCGCTCATCATTGGAAAGAATTATCAGGGGTGACCAAAGTGTGGTATTTCATTCATATCCACAATACCCTTCGTATGAGTGTACAAATTTTTGGGACAGTGATGATGATGATGAGGAGGAGAAGGAGGATTGATTTGACTAGTGTATTTTTAAATTGTGAACTTTAATTGTTCTGGTTGTATTAAACTGCTACTTTGTTATGTGTTGTAATTGTTTAGACTGTTGTTTTGTTTTGTGTTTTTATTTGTTGTGTTAGATACTGTTGTGATGCATTTATGTTGTTGTGAGTAGTTATATTTTTTTTGTGGTAGCAATTAAGGGAACATTGTTGTTTACTGTATTTTTTTGGTTATTGCAAAACTTATTCCAGAGATATTCAAAAGGTTTAGAATATTACTAACTTTCACTTAAGAACTTCATGTTTAAATTTTCAATTTACTACCATGTGTTACTTGTATATTTAAGGTATGAAAATTTCTGTAAGCATGTTATTTTTATTTTTCATTCCTGGCTATATAAATATGATGTTGAAATGCTTTATCTTATTAAAAATTTAAGTTGGGGGGGTGAAAATTAATTTCCAAAACTTGAATTTTATTTGTTCACATATGTGCTACAAATAAATTTGAGATTGATTGGAAAGAAATGATTATGTATATGAAGTTATATTAAGGAAGTAAAACTTCGAATATAGAAATAATTAAGAAAATTCAGTTGAAACCTATAGTAATGATGAAAAACTTAAAGTTAAAATTTTTTAGTATATAAAGGATAAATATTGTTTAACTATCTTATCGGTTGCCGAATCGGAAGTTCTCAGTTGTTGGAATAGGCATCCCGACACCCGGTTTCATTTTATATATATATATATATATAATTTGAAAAAAGTAGTATTTTAAGTTTTGAAAATATGAGACCAAACTTATCTCATATCCTCGATAGTATAAATAAATGAGCCTAGTATCGCAAGCAATGCATCTATCCCAAAGGGTAGACACACTACTTACTGGTAACGCTTGATTAAATAAACTAAAAAATTTATAACATCCGTTTAAGTTTGTGAAAAAACCATTTTTTATGTTGACCAAAAAGTTCCCCTATTTAATACAAAAAATTAAATAGAGTTTATGTTAGGCTGGTTTCTTAAAAGTTTCCTATAAGGGCAAGCCCCTATAGTTGATTACATCTTAGATAACTAAAGTCACCTGAGAAAACTATCAATAAAAATCTGGGGATGTTGTCTTCAAGAATTTCAAAGGATATGACTTTTCAAAAGATCGGACAAACATGTGTGAAATAAGAATGACTCAAATTTGGAACATTCATTTTTGGAATCTAAAGGAAGAAGAACTAAGAGATGTCACAGATCCTGAGGAGAACTTCGGTAACTTCCTAAACTATTTTATTGTTTAGCTTCAATTTTGAGAAGGAATTAAGTGTTTTATCTTGCCAATTTTAATAATTAGGGCTTACATCTGTGTGAGATATTCGCACAAATAGCCTCAAAGAAGTGAGGATTTAGGTCATGAAAAATGACAACCTCGGAATCCTAAAACAGGTTAGGGCTTAAGTTGCATAGCATAGGTTGCACAGCATAGTTGTGCAAAGGCCTAAAGAAAGAGTTGAGGATTCATGTCGAACTAGATGGACTACCTCAAACTTCTATGGTTTTTTTTATTTAATTCTAAGGAAAGATGTATTGTTGTAGATTCTCATGTTGTTGTAGATCTTCATATTGTTGTAGATCCTCATGCTGTTGAAGGCTACCCACAAAGCTAGCTCTAGACTCCTCGGCAAAGTAGCATTCCTAAAGTCTAAGATTTAAAGATTTAAATGACAGGTTGAAGTTCAATCATTATGGGGGGTTAAAGATGATTAGAGTGACACTGGTTAGGATCTCATGGTTCCCTCATTTCGGTATCACTTTTTTTCTTTTGAATTTACTTAGCTTAAATGAGTTATGAAATCCATTTATACCAGGAAGATCTCGTTAGCAACCCTGGGTTACGTCCTCAGAGGGACTCCCGTAAATTCAAAAGGACATTTTATGTTTAGTGACATTTTAAAGGATTTATGGTTACTTTTGAAACAATTTGTTTTATTTTTTGAAAATGTTGATTAATTTTTAAAAAGTTGTTTTAATTTTTTCATGTGAAGTAAGGTGCACACCCAAGCAGTTATAATATTTTGCATAAAAAGTAAATTACATAAATGAAAATGACAGAAATCAAAAAAAAATGTAAAAGTGTACATGTCATCTTCTCGATGTTCTCACTGAAAGATTAGCTTTTTGCAATATGTATATAATTTTGTAAGAAATTTAAATTGCAAGAGTAGATGAAGGTGTACCTAACGGACTCCAAACTATGAATTATTGAGTCCTGAAAGATCTTAGTGGATGATTTTAGAACAAAATATAGCAACTTCAATCTATCCTTCAAAATGTCCAATAGATTCCAAAGTGTTCGGGGAATGACCTTGAACTACTTTGAAGATCTCTTAAAACATTTTGAGTTCCTTTTGAACTTACCATATTGTTTCATTAATCATCCGAGGTCAAGTTAAAAAGGTTACCCAGCTACTTGGTGAACTTTGACATTCTGATTATCCCAAGGGTAGGATACTCAATTAATCAGTTGATGTTTCATTTAAGAGTTATGCAGGTGAATGCCCCTAAATCAAGCTCAAGTCATTAAAGATTTAATTATCCACCACTAAATTTGGGCTTGTAGTGCTTAGAACTGTTTATTATTAATCATGTTACCTTCTAAATCCCATCAAATAAGTATAAATATTGAGCCTACATAACTACCAAGCCCTTAACAACTTCAATGGGAGAAAATGGCCATTATTAAAAATTCACTCTAAGTGGTGTGCATCCTTATTGAAAAGATCATATCATCATACTCAATTGTGGGCTTAAAATAAGAGAACTATCATCCTCCTAACTTAAGCCCATCAACTTCAGAATCATTTGATTTTAATTAACTTCCAAATCATAATAATTTAGACAATTATAATTTTTCTCTTATCTTGAAAAGATAGAAAATTGCTTTCTACCCTTTAACCCATTGTGTTTCAATCATCCAAAAATATTCATTAAGATTAAAATTACCCATTTTCCCTTTGATTAATCCTAAAAATTAAATAAGGCACAAAAATCTAAAATGATCATTTTGCTCTTCGGGCTCTTCACTTCACAACTCATTAGTATAATTCAAATGACTTTAAAAATTTTAAAGTACCCTGTCCATGGTTTAATTAAAACATGAGAGGAGAAAATGTGGGTCTTCAAATTTTTATTTAATTTAAATAATTATCTTAACTTAGAAAGTAAGATTTTCAACATTAATTTATTTAATCAATCAAGATAAAATTTTGTTTATAGGAAAAAAATTAGAGGTTCACTTAGGTCAGAGCAATACTTAGACAAAATTTCATGATTTTATAAATTAAATTTTAATTTAACTTTATAATTATTTATTGATTTTTTAGTGATTTAATTAAAAGGAAAATATGTTTTAATTACAAAAAGTATTTGTAACATTTTTATTAAGCCTCCCTAAGCCCAGAGAACTCAGAGAAAGATATTTTATATTTTTATACTTTTTAAATTTATTTATTATAATTATTTTAATTAAAGTTAAGAAAAATACATTTTAGGTCTTTAAAATTTTATCTTTAACTTAGGGAAGTTCAAAAAAATATTTTAATGAGTCTCAAGTGATCAAGAAACCATTAGGAATATTTTGAAACACTTTTGTATTCTGGAATTTTTAATTATTTTTAATTTAAAATGTAGCTAAACAATAAAGTGTTTTATCAAAAAACAATTTTTGTGTTTTTTAAGTGCCACTGATCACAAGGAACCCAAAAAATAACTTCTCATAATTTTCCCAAGTGCATTTAATTCAATATAATTATTTTTGTATAAAAATACAATCTTCTTTATAAAATCAACTTTATTTCCCAAACTTAATCAAATAAATTTCAAATTTTTACAGTGAAACAACAAGGTTTTTACACACAATGTGGAATTAATTTCACTAATTTTTAGGTAATATTTAATTTAAATAAACTAATACAAGTTATGCAAATTTAATTAATTAAAGAAATATACAAAATTATTCAGACCATCATGATATTTTTCTCAAGCTTCACTAAACACATGAAACCTACTAAAATTTGTCTCATAATTTTTGAAGTGATATTTTAATTTATATAATTAATTTAAGCCAAAATAGCCATCCAAGATTGAAAATTAGGGTTAGAAGCACAGAGATGCTCTCTGACCTTGGAAAAATTAGAGGACATCTCCTCTGCCATGAGGAACAGACTTTAAAAATTTCATGCCATGATGAGCCATATTTAATCATAATGAATTAAAATACCTCAGAGACTATTTAATTAATTAAAAATCAGCAAGTCAACAAATAATTTTTATTTTTGGTCCACATTATTTTTTTACTATTCACTGAGCAAGAGGATATTTTTATTTTACTTTTATGTTTTTTTTGTAAAAATTTATGGATTTCTGAAGTTCTGGTATTTAAAAAAATCAAAAAAAAATCCATATTTATCTACTTATCCACGCGACGCCACCTCATCCTCATCCGCTCCGAGCCTTACTCGCAGTGCTCCGACATTCGACGTTGTTAGACACCTCAGCATCCCGTTAGTCTGTGGTTTTGTTCCATCCATCTATCCGGTGCAATCCAGAGTGTCCATTTGATACACGCGGAAACTGACAGCATTCATTCATCGTCACCAATCTCCCTAACCCGAGAGTCGTTCAACTTCAAACCTTAAGATCTCTCTTGATTCTCTCTTGATACTCTCTCTTGATACTCAACCAAATCACATGGGGTTTGTTCCTACACCTTCATCTACTCACTATGAACCTATCTATATGGTTCATCAAGCATGAAATATGGTAAATACATATGGAGAATCATATTAAGCTCAGTTTGAGGAAAAAGCACAATACCTTTGTCTGAGAGGGGAGGCCTCAATTAGATGGTTGTAGAGGCTTTGATTGAGTCAAAAGAACCACCAAATGAGCTCTTGGGCTGTGGTAAATTACCTAAGCATGATTTCGACCAAGGTCGATTTCAGATGTTGGTCTAAAGCTAGATTAGAGGCTCTCTGTGATGGGAATTTTGTGGGGAATCAAATTCTCTAAATCAGGGGATGGTGTGTGCACAATTAATTGGATTTTGGTTGACTGTGGAGTTGTGGAGAGATTTTTCTTGGTTTTAGGGCAAATTTTAGTGATAAATTTGGACCTATGGATTGGTTGTGAGTGGCTGAGAGCAGGGGGATTGAACTTATTAAGGTGTAGAGAAGCTCTCGTGAGATTTTGGTAGAGTTTTTCCAAGTTTTCCAACACTCTCTTTTTTTCCATGGAGAGCTCAATTTATAGCCATGGCCACTGGGTTGAGCTCGGGGGGTAGCTTGTGGGCGTAATGAAGAGCTGAGGTAGAGGGCTAAATGACACAAGTGACCAATCAGGGCTTAACACATTGGCTAGGTTCAATTGGGTTCAAATTATGGTATGGTGGCTCTCAGTTTTGGCTCCTTCGGTGACTAGGGTGGCTGGTCAGGGCAAAGCAGGTGTTCAGGTGGCTCAGGAACCCTAGAGGAATCTATCAAAGCAATTAATTTGGGTTGATGATGGATTTTGGCTTAAGCATTTTAGGAAACAATTCCCTTAATTCAAGGGACCTTCATTCTATGGCTCACATAGAGTGGGCTAGATGGGTTTAGCCTGGTCACTAGGATCCAGTTAGTGGTTGTAGTGTTCTTGAGTTGACCACTTTGGCTAGGTTTGGTCACATTTGGGTCGTGGGTCACTTTTGCATTCAAGTTGGGCTAGTAATGCCATTAAACTTAATTGATTGTTGAATATGGTGTAGATGATTGTCAGTAGGAGTTTAGAAAAGATTTAGAGTGATTTTGAATTGAGTTGGAGGTTCAATTTGAAGGATTTTGGCCCACGCTCAATTTTGGGGATGTTGGCCTAGAGTTTAGCTAAGGCCCAATTAATGGTTCCATCTAGTCCTCAAGATTTTCTTGGAGAGTTTTGGATAGAAATTAGGAGGAAAGTTTGTGGTTATGGTGTTCAATTGATTGAATTTTGGGATATAGCCAATTTAAGGCAAAATGGGGGTTTTGGTTCAAGTTTAGTTTGAGTGAAATTAAAGCTTTACCGAGGCCAATTGAGGGTCAACTTGATATGGGGAAATGTTTTCAAGATTTAATGATGCCAAATTGGGGTAATTGGATAGATTTGGGGGTTCAATTGAGTGAGATTTTGATTTTGGGACAAATTGGGACTTTTGGGTTCAATTGAGTGAGATTTTGATTTTGGGACAAATTGGGACTTTTGGGTTCAATTGAGTGAGATTTTGATTTTGGGACAAATTGGGACTTTTGGGTTCAATTGAGTGAGATTTTGATTTTGGGTCAAATTGGGGTTTTTTATTTGGGTTTAAATTGGATTCAAATGTGGGTCAATTGGGCTTGGATTTGGTCTTAATCAAGTTTAGGAATTATGAATTTGAGTTTAGAATTGAAATTGGGAAAAATTGGGGTCAAATTGGTGGACATTTGGGGTGAATTGAGGTAATTTGGCCTTTAAAGGCAATTGGGGGCTTTTGGTCAAAATAAGTCAAATTGGGCTCAATGTAGTGGTCCAAATTGATTTTGGGAACATTTGAAATGATTTTGAAGGTTTTGGTACAATTTGGGTCACCAAGGCAATTTTGGTAATTTTGGCTAAATGAGGGGTATTTTGGTAATTTTGAAAATTTTGGGGTGTTTTGGACAATTTGGGTGGTTTCAAAGAGCTTGAACTAATTTTTGAACAAATTTGGGTATTTTGGGAATTTTGGCCAATTTTGAAGTTTCAAGGGTAATTTGGTAATTTGGGTAGATTTGGGGGGCAAAAGGCTAAGTTGGGTATTTTGGTAAAATTGGAGTGTCAATCACCCTACTTGAGCCATTGATCAATAGAATTCCCTACTTTGGGTCCTTCATGTATTGGTCCTAGCTAAACCCTAGCCTAGGGCTAATGGGTCTAAGGGAACATCTACATGAGTCTTTCAAAGGGTCAAGGGATCAAAGTTAAGCATTTTAGGGTTTAAGGTTGTGAGTGGAAGTGCAATGTGTAAGTGTGTGTGTGAGACCAACCAAGACCACACCACCAGAGGGTTAACCCTAAGGCCAAGCAATCTTATAAGGACTCTCCTTGCGCTCCCCAATATTTACCCCACCTACTAAGTGCTAAAGGTTATGACCAATATGTGGAACTTCAAGTTGAGCAAAGAAGAGTTTAGAATTTCTAATGGTGAGGGTTCCTTTTCTAGTCATCTAGGAATAGTCAACAGGAAAGTCCTATGTCTAGACCCTAGACTACTAAAGAGGAAAGACTAGACCTCAACCAAAAGTGAGGTCAACAAATGGACCCCCATTGGGTGTGGTGTGTCAGGCAAGCACACGACACATATTGGCGTTGACCGAAGATATCAACAAAACCAACACGGTCATCTAAGTCAACATGCTTAGAACAAAGAGTAGAATTGAGTGACAGTTGTTTCCGCTGGGGAATTAGCAAGTGAAAATTTGATCGAAACCAAGGATTCAAAACTCTCGTTGGGGATTAGAAGGAAAGGAATTCTGAAAATGATTTCGGGTGCTATCCCCAAAATGAAAATTAAAATTTAGGGGTATATCCCTGGAATGAGAATCAAATGCCATAAATTTTGATTTCAATAGTTTCGGTCACCCGAAAAAAGAATCAAAATTTAGGTACCAACATCGAAAGAAGGAATCAAATTTTAGGTATTGACCCCGAGATGGGAATTGAAATTTCAGTATCAACCCTGGAAAGAGAATTGGAATTTAAGTGTTGGCCTCGCAAGAAGGGAATCAGAATTTAGGTATTGACCCCAAGATGGGAATTGAAATTTTGATATCAACCCCAGAAAGAGAATCAAAATTGAAGTACTGACCTTGCAAGAATAGAATCATAATTTCAGTACTGACCTCAAGAATTTAATGAGTGTGGAAAAATTTCTTAGATAGGAAGGTGAAAAATATATGGAGTTTAATGGAATCAGACAACCTTGCACCGACCCTAGAACTTCATGGAGGCAAAAATTTTCTCGGAAGGAAGGTGAAAATAAAGGGAATTTAAGGGATTTGAATGACCTTGGATTGACCCTGGAATTTCATGGAGGCAGGAAAATTCTCTGAAGGAAGGTGGAAAATATAGGAAATTTAAAGGAATTAGATGACCTTACACCAACCCTGGAATTTCATGGAGGCAGAAAATTTCTCAGAAGGAAGGTGGAAAACGGAAAATATCTCAGAAAGAAGGTGGAAAATATAGGGAATTTAAAGGAATCAGACAACCTTGCACCAACCTTGGAATTTCATGGAGGCAGGAAATTTTTTGGAAGGAATGTGGAAAATATAGGGAATTTAAAGGAATCGAAAAACCTTGCACTGACCCTGGAATTTCATGAAGGCGGGAAATTTCTCAGAAGGAAGGTGGAAAATATAGGGAATTTAAAAGAATTGAACGACCTTGCATCAACCCTGGAATTTCATTTAAAAGGCTATGATAGGGAGATTTCATAAAGCGATGCAGTATCAGATGTAGCATCATCAAACTTTAAAATATCGTGGGAATCAGAATTTAGGTACTGACCCTGAGTTCTGAGATTGCCGAGATTTCGTGAAGGTATATAGATTTTAGAATGTTGAAATTTTGTGAAGATATAGAGATTTTGAAATGTTGAAATTTCATGGGGGTTGTGACAAATTCGTGTAGACAAAGACATTTCTGTTGCGAATAAAGGGAGTGAGAAACCTCAAACTCGAGAGAAGCAAGTCATCAAATTTATTATTTTCTTTTCTTGTTGTCTTTATCACATTTAATTATCAAAATATATTTTCCAAAATTTAATTTTTGTTGGTTGATTTACTTTTCAAAAATTTTATTTAAATTTTATTATCAAATTTTTGTTGTATTTTTCTTTATTCACTATAATTTAGAACCAACGTATGGTTTTGTAGCTTTTTATCAATCTAAAAAAAGAGCAATTTAACAAATTCATCAAAATCTAGAAGAAATTTCATTAATCTTCTTCAAGTATGAGTTACAAACTGAATACATGTTGAAGCATCAAAAGATAAGATGTCGAATACATCTGAAATATTTCATATCATATATTCTTCTCTAACGTAGTACAAAACGTGACAAAAACCATCTATATATCCTCTATGACGAGTTCATGATCAAGCTGGCCTACTAAGCCACGCACCATGACAAGAATTCCTTTCATGTGTACTTAGAGGTGCAACCATCGCATAGCTTGTACGAGCGCAGCTCTTCAAATTTTGTGTCCGGACGGAACCCGTGTAGTACTTTACTATCATCCATTCTTTTGAATGTCATAGAAACTTTGTGGTTTTGTACTCTCGGAATGCAGTGCTTTGCTAGATCTGCTCCATTTCCCTTTTGAATTAGTATTGAACCTACTGGAAGTGAAATCTCGATGGATTTTTTGAATTCCCAAGGGCCAACAACATCAATTTCTTTTCCAAACAAAATGTTTCTTTAGCTCACGAAGGGCAACATGAAGAAAAACCTTACAAAATCATGGTGGTCCATGGGCAGAGGAATACAGTCTCCTTCATCATAAATGTTGATTATACAACTATTCGGAATGCATTTTGTTGGTAGTATGCTCCACCTGACCATCCTTTTAATCATTCTTTTTATCTCAGAAGGCATAGGATCCCCCTAGTAGTATATCAAGATACCCGGGGGGGTTCCCTAGCCTAACTTTGACAAAGTTGTGGCAGGAGGCACGTGGCACCAGCCACATTGAATGGTTATCTTGCCTTTCCTATGAATCCATTTATGCGGCTCTGAGTAAGTCTTCTTTCTTAATAGACCGGCTTGACCTTGGTCCCTTAAGTAAAATACACAGTCAAGAATCCTTCTTTCATCATTTTTGGATAAAACTCCTGTTTATAGCTCTAAGCATTCCAAGATGTTGACCAATTTCTCATGGATTTTTTTCATAGAATTCAAATTCTCTCTTCTTGACTCTGTTCATTCTTACTAGTTCCGCTGTAGGAATCCTCTGTGGTCAACGGGGTCGTTCCCTCATTTCAATTGGGAAACCATGTATGACTTGGATCCGTATGTAGTGGAATGTATGATTTAGTATCTGGGTGTGCTGTCTTCTGACACCCTTTGTTGGTGGTTGTATATTCTTCAAAGAAACTGTAGTGATCCAAATGGAGGACATTGCTTTTCAAGCACTCCACAAATGCTCCTTCTGTCCATTCTTGTGTTGCAATTTCAATGTTGCACATTAAGCAACCTTTGCAAAGTTCATCTAGAATTTTTGGTTGTGTTTGCTCCGCAACAAACTTGGACTCATCCTCTGTAGCAGGCGGACTGGTAGAAGTCTCACTCATGTATGCATCATAAATTTTCCCTCAGGAATTGGGATGAGTGTATCTTTTACTTCTTTCATACATCTTTTCTTCTGACATAAGAAAGCTCTATGCTTGCGGCGATTGGCATTAAGACTGTGTGTTCTTCTGAGTGGCGCATCTGGCACTCTTTCTTCATCAGCACTGACTAAATTCCCCGTCGGTGAAGTTTCCTTCCATTGGATCTTGTTGTATTTCTACTTTCTTCCTCTTCAATGAGGAGTCTTCTTTGGTACCAATCCTTAGTAGTGATGGTAATCCTTCTTTCTTCGTAATCCTTCTTTCTCCTCCTTCTTTCTCCCGGTGACTAACTACATCCATTAGGGGACCCTTGTAATCTACGTTTACCTGATCTAAGTCCAAGTCAAAGTTTACGATGCCACCCTGGGCTTCCCTTTCCTTATTCAGTGCGAGATTCAAGCCATCTCTAAAAGCAAAAATTAACTTTCATCCCAGCATTTTTCTGCCGAAGACAGAAAAACATCTGTGCGCTGAAGTTCAACACGAACAAAAACAACAACAAAATATTAATTAAACAAAATTTTCAATTTATATAGGTGAAAATTTTGTTAATTCAATTTAATTTAATCTAATGAGATTTCAAAATTTTTTTTAAAAAAAAAGAGGAGGAAATTAATGTGAGCAAATTCAAAAATTTTATTAAAAAAAAAGAGGAAATTAATGTGAGCAAATTCAAAAATTTTATTTTATTGAGGTTAATTTTATTACAAAATTTTAGACCCAGTCACAAACACTTGGCCAAACACTTGGCCAAATAAATAACCCAAATAAATAACCCCACAACAAGCAACATTTTCAAAAAATTCATTTCAAGCAATGTCATGTTGTGTAGTATATCTTCAAATATCGGCCATTACTGGCAACATGGGTCTTTTGCCCCAAAAATCCACCAACTGGTAAGGTCCTCCTGAATAGACCTTTTCTATGGCAAATGGTCCCTCCCAAGTTGGTTCAAATTTTCCACCTATCTTGCAATGTGCATGAATAGTCTTTTAAGAACAAGAATGAGGTCACCAACTTTGAACACCCTCGGGCGGACCAATTTGTCATGAGTTTGCACCATCCTTGCTTGGTAGAGCTCCAAATATTATTGTGCTTCTAATCGTTTTCCCTTGAGACTTTCCAATTCTTCAAGTCTGAGCTTATCACTTTCTTCTATTATAATTTGATTGGTGACGACGAATCTGAGAGACAGTGTCTAAAATTCTAGCGGCAGTACAACCTCAGACTTGTAACAAGTACGTATGATGTACATTGAGTGGGAGTTCTGAACGTTGTCTGACTCACAAAGCTTCTAAAAGTTTATCATGCCACTCTCTTTTTCTCTCATCCAATGTCTTCTTTAATATTTGCACGAGTGTTTTATTTAAAGCCTCGGCCAGTCTGTTTGCCCTAAGATAGTAAATTATAGAGTATTTATAGTCTATCATATGTCGCTTGATGAAGTTGTTGATCTTTGTGCTCTTGTAGGTTGTTCCATTATCTAAAATTACTCTGTGTGGTACACTGAAAAGGCAGACAATCTGACTCTTGAAAATTTGGAGAGCACGATGTGCAATAACCTCTCGTAACAACACTACTTCTGCCCACTTTGAGAAGTAATCTGTAGCGGCAAGAATAAACCTGTGTCCCTTAAAGGATGGAGGGTATATTGGACATATTATGTCTATGCCCCAAAACTCGAATGGCCATGAGAAAATGGTTGGGTGTAGCACATTTGGAGGTTGGTGTAAGACCACCCCATGCACTTGGCAAAGGTGACACCTTCTAGCTATATCCATGTAATTGAATATCATTGCTGGCCAATAATGTCCCAGTCTTTTAATCTTCATTTTCATTCTTGGCCTTAATTGGTGAGCTCCACACCATCCGGCGTGTACTTCCTTGACAATATTTTGTGCTCCGGCCCAGCTTAAACATCTCAACCACATCAGATCAAACAATCTTCTTTAGAGGACATCACCTACTAGAGCATATGACATAGCTCTTCTTATGATGTGATATGCTTCAGATTTGTCTTCTGGCAGCTTTCCAGTTTGCAAGTATTCTATTAATGGCTTATGCCAATCTTTTTTAATGTCAGCAAATGTAATCATCATCCTTTCTTCTTTCTCAAGCTTATGTAAATTATTGAGGTTGATTTGAGATAGAACCTGACGTCCTTGTACTGCAATGTTGATGGAATCCTTTGGTGGACATGACATTTCCTTAGCAAAATTTGCTAGAGCATCAGCATGGGCGCTATCTCTTGGTGGACATGACATTTCCTTAACAAAATTTGCTAGAGCATCAGCATGGGCGCTATCTCCCCAAGGAATCCGGTATAGAGTCATATTGGGAATCTGTTCTAGCAACTTCATCGTGTACTGACGATATTCTGCTAGCCTTAGTTTCAAAATCTTATATTGCCCGACAACTAGTTGAATAACGAATTGTGAGTCACCATAGAAGACAATGTCGGTTATATCCATTGAGATTGCCAATTCCAATCTAGTGATCAATGCTTCATATTTTGCTTCATTGTTTGTACACAGATCTGTCAAGTGATAGGAGAATCTCAACATACCCTTATCTGACATGATGAAAATCAGACCAATTCCTGCTTTGCCAGGCATAAATATCTTTGATCCTTTTTCCTTTTTGGCTGATGAAACCCCTTCAAAGTACATTTCTCAATGTCTGGCACTTGACGGTTCTATTTGCAGTATTTGTTCATCTGATAGCTCATCGTTGAGAGGGCACCCAGTTGGAAGTGGGGGCACTGCGAGAAAATCTGCTAAAATTAGTCCCTTGATACACGGAGGGGAACAAAAGTTATATCAATTTGCAATGAAATCATCAACCACCTTGATAAACGTCTGGAAAGTGTTGTTTAAGTCATCAAATATTGCTATGGATTAACTTTCAAAATAAGGGTAATTTTATGGGAAGGCATGTAATGCCTAAGCTTCTGGGTTGCAAAAGTTAAACCTAGACAATGCTTCTTAATACCCGGATACTTTACCTCTGTCGGTATTAGATGGCGACTCGAGTAGTAGAGTTCGTTTTCCTTACCCTCATCATTGAACTGAGCTAGCAGGGCTCTGAGAGAGTAGTCTAAGGTCGTGGTATAAAAAATCAACGGTTTTCCGAGATATGGTTTGTCAAAACAAGAGGTGTCATTAAATATTTCTTAACATCCTCAAAGGCCCATTAACATTTCTCTTCCCAAACAAATTTTGCATCTATATTAATTAATGTCGAGAAGGGTTGACACCTACCTGAGAGATTAGAAATAAAGCATCTCAGATATGCCAACTTTCCTTGGAAGGAACGTAGTTGTTTCAATATTTTGGGAGGAGGCATTTCTAAGATAGCTTTAATTTTATCCGGGTCTATCTCAATTCCCCGATTACGGACAACAAATTCTAGAAACTTCCCAGAGGTGACGCAAAAGGCACACTTTAAGGGATTCATCTTGAGATTATATTATCGTAATCATTTGAACATGATTCTCAAATCATACAAATAGTCTATTTTATGTTTGCTTTTGATGACCAAGCCATACACGTAGCATTCCACTTGGTTGTGAATGAGATCATCAAAGATCTTCATCATCGCTTGTTCATATGTTCCCAATCGGTGTTTTTAAATGTTGTAAGTGTCGCATCCTTTGAAGCCATCTTGATTTGGTTATAGCCTATTGATCCATCCATGAAAGAGAAAATCTCATGTGTTGATGTGATTTCCACCATTAGTTCTGGTATCGATAATGAAAACTCATCTTTTGGACATGCCTTATTTAAATCTCTGAAGTCGACACAAATATGGATTTGTCCATTCTTTTTCCTAACTAGCACAATGTTGTCTAAGCATGTGGGATACTGCTCTTCTCACACAAAGTTAGCGTCTATTAACTTCTTTACCTCAACAAAGACTTGTTGCTCGGCACATTCTTCTTGGAGCTTGTTTCACTGAGGTCATATCTTTGTCCACCCTGAGTTTATAAATTGCGACCTCTGCTAATATCCCTGAAATTTCATCATAGCTCCATCCAAAGCAATCTTTAAATTTTGATAATAACTTTATTAATTCTGTGGATTCTTCTTCATTGAGTAGAGAACTTATAAAGGTGGGTCGGGGCTGCTCCTCAGTCCCAATGTTGATTTCTTTCAATGCATCCAGTGTCGATTTAAACTCTTCTTCAAATTTCAGAGGAGCAACATCTAACAAATGATTCTCAGAGTCATCCTCTATATCGAGGCAATCCTCTTCCAATTTTCTAGTAACAACCATGCAAAATTCAGAGTCATCGGCTGTTCCTAGAGTACCAAATCCCAGACTTTCTTTCGAGTTAAGAGTTTGACTTTTAACATTCCACGATTTCTCAAAAAGTTGTAGCTTATCCTTTTGGATTTTTTTTGTCACATATCCCTATTGAATTAACTTTTTGACACAAGAAGAAAAGTAAGAAAAAGGTAATTCCATTAATTTATTAGAGTCCTCTTCCAAATTTACATGATTTTCAGAATTAGTAGAAGGGAAAGCACGCTAAAACTTGATCAGTTTTAAACCAATGCTATGAATTTTTCTGACCTCTAAACTCTCAACCTTTTGATGGTGGATTGGAGTAAGGGTCATGGTATTCACATAGGGGTTGATCTAATCGTACATCGACTCATATTCACTTTTATTCACATAGGGGTTGATCTAATTGTACATCGACTCATATTCACTTTTCTCCACATCTTCCAAGGAAATCTCATACTGAGATTTTTTATGTTTTATCATCATCATTTCTTCCTTGGAACTTTCTTCCATGTCGATGTTGATGGTTGGCTTAGTTCATTCAACAATTGTGTTGGTTCTTCCTTGTCCACATCCCCGGCCTCGATCTCGGGTGTATGGGCTAAAGTAACCTCTACCAGCTTGTTGTGAAGGAATGGTAATAAATAGTTAAAGCGGAGTTGAATGGCCTTTTCTTTGTAATTTTTCTAAATCTTCTACTTCATTTGCCACAATTTCACAGGAAAAGACATTTTTCATGGAGGCACATAGTAAGTGGCATCTTCATGGATACCCAATTCATGAACTGAGAATGGTTGTAAATCTCCTTTAATGCAATGTTATTGTCCTTCTTTAAAATAATTGATACATTGATGTAAAGATGACGAAACCATGTTATGCTCGTGAATCCATGGTCATCCAAGTAAAGCATTGAAAGAGGTCTCTGCGTCGATGATATGAAATTTTACAGTTGTTACTAGTTCTCTGACTTTCATTAACAATGTAATCAATCCAAGGGCATTTCTCCCTTCTAGTTAAATCTTATTAACATCATTTTATCAATTTTAAGCTCTTGAGCCTCGAAGTCCAAATATGTCAATGACCGTAGAATCATCAAGTTAAGTGATGCTCCCGGATCTACCAAAACTTTGGATAACACGAATCTGCCGATATTCACTGAGATGTAGAGTAATCGATTGTGGTCGGTGGTACCAAGCAACAAGTCTTCATCTGTGAAAGTTATCCTAGGTTGTTCTTTTAACGAGCAAAATTCATCTGAGGATGTACTAGACAACTTGGCTAAGCAAATCTCCATGTCAAACAAGGCTGTAACCACAGACAATCTCATCTCCTTTGACAGGATCAGAGTATCGTAGATGCTTAGTTTGGTATGCACCCTCCTAAGCTGAGCTAGCACTTTATAATTCACTTTATATAATCCTCCAATATTTACTTGGTTATGTGGGTCTTCCACTGGCGGAGGTGGGGGTAGCTCTTCTCGAGTAACTATTTGTTTTCATTTATCAACTGGATCTATTCTTGGAGGTAATACCTTCCCACTTCTTAGATTTATTTCTATGATTTCTTCTTCTTCTTAAGATGTTGTAAGATGTTGTAGGCAAAATTTCTGGCAAAATTTCTGGTCTTTCTTCTTCATTAGAGAGATCCAAATTGATGGTGAGTGGTGTATCATGATGCTCGAGGACTAAGTACTCGAGGACTGGCTCCTCACTGATGGTGCTATCGTAACCGATGTTATCAATATCTTCTTCATTCTTGTTAACAGGTTCATCAGACTTAAGTACAATTTGAGGATCAATTTAAGAATTGAGATTGGAGTTAGATCAACCAAAATCAGTTACGTTATCACTAGAAATAGTTAGAACGTAACCGAAATCATAATCATTATATTCATAATACCTCGGTTGGGCAAAAAGATAATCATACATGCTCAGGGGATCCAGAATTTTTTTCTCCAAATCTGAGACACCTAATCTAACAGAGGCAGCCCCTATCTTGCCCCCGCCCCACTATCGTTCTTCATGATGGCATTCTTCTCTTTCTCTGATTGTGATGATTTCTCTCGTAAAATCTCTAACTTGGGCCGAATAGGCTATAGACTCTGAACGGTTGCATGTACCGAAGCGGTTTGAATCTGATCCAGTATCTACTTGGATGACTTACTCCAAACTATGCTCCATCCATCTTTCTCTGAATATAGATCTATCAGAGTGATTGGCTCGGCTGAGATCATATTTATATAACCTTTTTTAGGTTCTTTTAAATATTCCTTCGGGATGGTTATGTTTCCTTCTTTAAAATTCCTCTCGAGTCAATCCTTGAAAATAAAAAAAACCTCTATTTTATGTCCCAACATCTGGTGATAGGGGCAGAAATTGGGATGCTCTTTCTTGTTAGCTTCTTCCGGCTTCTTTGGTTCTGACAATCTGAATTCTAGCTTTTTCATTAAATTTCTGAACATCTTTGGCACAACCTCATAATTGAAAGAATACGTTGTTTTCATCTATTTTGAAAGAGTCGGACCTCATCTACCATTTGTCTGGTATGGTCCTCTTTAGTGTGACTGTTCGCTAGACTGGCCATACTGCTATGTTTGTTGTTGTTGAGTATGTTGTGATGACGGCTAAAAACTCTAATCAGAATGTTCTACCTGAATCTTTATCAGCTATTTTCCTTTATTAATTGTTGTCACCGTTCTGGACTTCTTTTCAAATACTCTAGTCGTCCTAGACCTTTCTAAATTCTCTTGGGAATCCATATGCTTAACTTCCTCTTATAAACTGTTAGCTTTACTTAGCAGCTTCTTGAAGGACTTGATGGAGGAATCCATATGCTTAACTTCCTCTTATAAACTGCTAGCTTTACTTAGCAGCTTCTTGAAGGACTTGATGGTGATTCCCTTAAGCATGAAAGCTACCAGCCCATGGATGCTTTTAAGTAGAATCTCAATCTCATGTTGTTCCCGTAGCTGAGGCTCACATTTCATGCTTAGGTTTCTCCACCTTAAAATATAGTCTACTAAAGTCTCGTTAGGCTTCTGTATTTCCACTATGAGATCTCTGATTAATGTTGTGCTCTAGCAAACCTCTTTGGGAACAACTGTTCTAATTTAGCAAACGTCTTGACGGATCCGTTGGGTAGCTCAGCATACCAATGAAATGTTATTCCTGACAGGCTGCTGACAAAATGCTAGAAAAGTAAAGCTTCATTACCTCTAGTGTTGCCACAACTGGCTCAAAAATGTACTACATGTTCTTTGGGATTTCTAGTACCGTCGAATGTTTTAAATTTTAGTGACATAAAACCCTTAAGGTAGGGTGTGACATTGAACTCCTCCAGGTAAAGTCTACCATTTAAAATCAATGCACCACCCTTATATTGGGCTAAGGCCTCCCGAACTTGTAATTGGATCAGTTGTTTAATATATATCTCTGGCATTGTACTTAGTGGGGAATCTTTCTTTGATTGATTATCTTTGTTAGCAGAAGCAGCTTCTCTCCTTTTATCGGTAATATGAATTATTTCTGGCTGGTTGACTATTGGAGAAGCTAATTGTTGTGATTAAGACTGTCCATGAACTGTAGCCATGGAAGCCATGGTGGCCGCCATCTCCTCCATTCTCTTTTCCATCTGACTAATTTGTTCATCTCTTAGTAGAATAGCCCTGCACAAATCACGCATGACGTCCCCTTCAACGAGAGGTTGGGCATTGCGTGTAGATGTGGCAACTCTAGTCTCAATGAAATGAATATCCATGAAGTTTTCATCGAGATAATCATTAAAATCAAAATCTTCATCATCATTAATGGCCACTTCGTACTCTTTGGCTAACTAAAAAATCTCAGCTCTGAGCTTTTCAACTTTCTCTTCAATTATTGCTTCCTGTATCATCTTAAGATCTAGAGGACTTTCCTGAACATCTTCCCTTTATTCATCAAACTCGGTAACAATGGTTACAACGATGTCTGATACTTCAGACCATTGCTTCATTCCACATACTTGCGCTACGGGCTCATTGAACCGTATTGTTATGGTGACCTTAGGTATCCATACCTTCTTCTTCTACGGTGATGTCTTGAGACGGGGTGTCTCAATAGAGGCATTGGCGTGTCGGAGAGAGGCATGCTCCCCATGGTGCAGACCAAATATAATATTGGGCGACTTCTTTATCTTTTCCTTCTTTGGGGCACTCTTACAAGAAACAACTGACGGTATCCTTGGACCCAGATATCACTTGACCAATTGACGTCCTGCAGACCTTGGAGTAGCGGTGGTAACAAAATCTGTGGTAGTGATGGTAGTATCAACTCGACTCCCAAGAGCAACAACTAACACCCCTTAAAATCTTTTTCTTCATCCGAGGGGTCACCGCGCATCCCACTCGCTTAAGCAGCTTAAAGAATGAACATCCTTCTTTAACAACCAACCTCTGGAATATTGTACAAACTTTAGTGATAGAAATGGGCTTTTGCTTCTCCTCATCATGAATGTGAAGTAATGGCAAGGTAGCGGCAATCTTTTGAATACTTTCATATCTATTAATGTCCATTAGCGGGTGGAACTTACTCCCTCATAGAAGCGAAGAGGTCTCAAGTAATCCAGTTCCTCCTGGTGAGGAGTCTCATCAACAGGTACCTTTCAGGAATTTGGGCCTTAGCACCTTTCAAATTTTCTAACTGTGGTTTCTCCTTTGAGATCAGGTCAACGGCGCAGACTTCAAACTTAATCCAGTTTCAAACACCGATGGCAGGACATTAAATCCTTCAATTGTAGCTTCAACAATCATAACCTCCTTTTCTTTGGAAGAAAAGGGAACAACAGATTTAACATGTGTCGGGGTAGCAGTGAATTTCACCTCTCGCAGAAAGGGAAATCTTAAGGACAGTTTAGGTTGAACTCCGAAGGCGGCTCCTGTACTTTTGGAGTGGCCACTTTCATTATGACAAACGGGGCCTTTCCAATAATGACTTCGAGCTCATCGAATCCAGTTCCAAACTTGATGGCGGAAGTGACATTTCGGGCATCGTGGCTAGTTGGCTGATTGCTGGAGAAAGTGAGCGTCGGTAAAGCCATTGCATTAGCTTCAAAAAGAAAGTTCTGGGGTTAGTTATTTGGCCAATGTCTTGTAATTCTAGTGCAAACACTAAAAATTAACAAAAGCTGATCTCTAGACTGAGCAATTAAATAAGCTAAAAAATTTATGACATCCGTTTAAGTCTGCAAAAAGACCATTTTTAATGTTGACCGACAATTTTCCATATTTATTACTAAAAATTAAATAGGTTTTTTATTGAGTTCGATTCTTAAAAGTTTCCTATAAGGGAAAACTCCTATAGTTAATTACATCTTAGATAATTGAAGTCATTGAAGAATACACTCGATAAAAATCAGGTGATTTTGTCTTCAATAATTTCAAAGGACAGAACTTTTCAAAAGAACAAACAAAAAGGTGTGAAATGGGAATGCTAAAATTTAGAACATTCATTTTTGGAATTCAAAGGAAGAAGAACTAGGAGATGTCACAGATCCTGAGGAGAGCCTCGGTGACTTTCCAAACTATTTAATGGTTCGACTTTAATTACAAGAAGGAATTAAGTGTTTCATCCTAACAATATTATTAATTAAGGATTACATTTGTGCAAGACTGTCGTACAAATAGCCTGGAAGATGTGAGAATTTAGGTTGTGACAAGCGACAACCTCTGAATCCTAAAATAGATTTGGCTTAAATTGCACAACATAGTTGTGCAAAGGCCTAAAGAAAGATTTGAGGATATATGTCGCACTAGGCGGTCAACCTCGAAGTCCTATGGCTTTTTTATTTAATTTAAAGGAAAGATGTGTTTTTATATATCCTTATGATGTTGTAGATCCTAATGTTGTTCTAGATCCTCATGTTGTTGTAGATCCTCACGCTGTTGAAGGCTACCCACAAAGCTGCCTCCAGGCTCCTCGACGAAGTAGTTGTCCTAAAGTCTAAGGTTTAAGGGTTTAAATGACAGATTGAAGTTTAATCATTATGGAAGGGGGGGTTTAAGTTGATTAGAGCGATACCGATTAGGATCCCACGATTCTCCCGTTCTGGTATCACTATTTTCTTTTTAAATTTACTTAGCTTAAACGAGTTGTGAAACCCATTTAAGTTGAGGAGATCTCGTTAGCAATCGTGGGTTACCTCCTCTGAGGGACTCCCGTAAATTCAAAAGGATGTTTTATGTTTAATGTCATTTCAAAAGATTTATGGTTACCTTTGAAATAATTTGTTTTAGTTTTTGAAAATGTTGATTAATTTTTGAAAAGTTGTTTTGATTATTGAAAGTAAGGTGCACACCCAAACAGTTATAATATTTTGCAGCAAAAGTAAATTGAAAAAATTAAAATGACATAAATTAAATGACACTGTAAAAGCATGTCTGTCATCTTCTCGGCATTTCTCTGAAAGATTAGCTTTTTCCAACATGTATATAATTTTTTAAGAAATTTAAATTGCAAGAGTAGATTAAGGTGTATCTAACAGACTTTTAACTATGACTTAATGTGCCCTGAAAAATCTTTTTGGATGATTTTAGAACAAAATATAGTAAGCTCAATGTGTCCTTCAAAATGTCCAAGAGATTACAAAGTGTTCGATGAATGACCCTGGAATACTTCAAAGATCTCTTGAAACATTTCGAGTTCCTTTTTAACTTACCATATTATTCCATTAATCTTTCGAGGTTAAATTAAAAAGGTTACCCTGCTACTTCGTGAACTTTAACATTCTGATTATCTCAAGGGCAGGATACTCAATTAATCAGTTGATATTTCATTTAAGAGTTATGCAGCTGGATGCCCCTAGGGCAAGCTCAAGTAATTAAAGATTTTTGTATGCACCACTAAAGTTGGGCTTATAGTGCTTAGAGGTGTTTATTATTAATCATGTTACTTTCTAAATTCCATCAAATAAGTTTGAATATCGAGCCTAGATCAGCACCAAGTCCTTAACAATATCAATGGGAGAAAATGGCCATTATTAAAAATTCACTCTAAGTGGTGTGTATCCTTATTGAAAAGATCATATCATCATATACAATAGTGAGCTTAAAATAAGTGAACCATCATCCTTTTAACTCAAGCCCATCAACGTCAGAATCATTTGATTTTAATTAACTTCCAAATCATGATAATTTAGACAATTATAATTTTGCTCTTATCATGAAAAGGTGGCAAATTGGTTTTTACCCTTTAACCCATTGTGTTTCAATCATCCAAAAATATTCATTAAGATCAAAATTACCCATTTTCCCTTTGATTAGTCCTAAACAAGGCAAAAAGATCCAAAATAACCATTTTGCCATAATTCAAAAGACTTTAAAAATTTTAAAGTACACTGTCCATGGTTTAATTAAAACATCAGAGGAGAAAATATGGGTTTTCAAATTTTTATTTGATTAGATAATTATCTTAACTTATAAAGTAAGATTTTCAACATTAATTTATTTAATTAATCAAGATAAAATTTTGTTTATGCGAAAAAAAAATTAGAGGTTCCCTTAAATCAGAGCAACACTTAGGCAAAATATCATGATTTTTTAAATTAAATTTTAATTTAATTTTATAATTATTTATTTATTTTTTAATTGATTTAATTAAATGGAAAATAATTTTTAATTATAAAAAGATTTTCTTATCATTTTTATTAAACCTCTCCGAGCCCAGAAAACTAGAGAAACACATTTTATATTTTTATACTTTTTAAATTTTTTTATTATAATTAATTTAATGAAAAGAAAAATACATTTTAGGCCTTTAAAAATTTATATTTAACTTAGAAAAGTTGGGAAAAATATTTTAATGAGTCCTATGTGATCAGGAAACCATTAGAAATATTTTTAAAATGCTTTTGTATTTTTGAAATTTTTAATTATTTTTAATTTAAAATATAGCTCAAAAATAAAGTATTTTATCAAAAAAAAAAATTTTCTTAAGTGCCCGTGATCACAAGGAACTCAAAAAACCACTTTTCATAATTTTCCCAAAAGTATTTAGTTTAATATAATTATTTTTATGCAAAAATACAATCTTCCTTATAAAATCAACTTTTATGCCCAAACTTAATCAAATAAATTTCAATTTTTTACAGTGAATCAACATGGTTTTTACACACAATGTTGATTTGATTTCATTAGTCTTTTTGTAATATTTAATTTAAATAAATTAATACAATTTATACACATTTAATTAATTATAGAAATACACAAAATTATTCTGACCATCGTGATATTTTTCCTAGGCTTCTTTAACCACAGGGAACCTATTAAAATTTGTCTCATTTTTTTTAAAGTGATTTTTTAGTTTTCATAATTAATTTAAGGCAAAATAGCCATCTAAGCTTGGAAATTAGGGTTAGAAGCACAGATATGCTCTGTGGCTTTGGAAAAATCAGAGGACATCCCCTCTGCCATGAGGAACAAACCATAGGAATTTCAAGTCATGATGAGCAATATTTAATCATATTGAATTAAAATACCACAGAGGCTATTTAATTAATTAAAAATTAAAGTGTAAACAAATAATTTTTATTTTTAGTCCACATTATTTTCCTCTATTCACTGAGCAAGCGGGTAATTTTATTTTATTTTTATGATTTTTTTGTAAAAATTTATGGATTTTTGAAGTTCTGGTATTTAAATAATTTAGAAAAATCCATATTTTTCTTCTTATCCAAGAGGTGTTGATGCGGGTGGATTTAGTGTGTTGATTTTGCAAAGATTTTTTGATATTATAAAATACACACAGCAAATACAATAGCAGATATGCAAATTAATCCCAATAAAATAATTTCAGTTAAAATAGTTTTATCTTTTAAAAATCTTTGAACTGCTAAATCCCCTTTGAAAATAATGCAAGTATATGTATTGCTCAAGTAATAAAGGGCTCTAATGGAGTCCTAGATATCGATCCCACAAGGAAGTTGGAAATGCCTATAAATAAGTTCTTAAGATTATAATGTAAAGTACAATTTTAAAACTACAAAAAGTAAAATGTGAAGTTTGAATATTAAGTAATAAGTGAATGCTAATTAAAATGCACTTGAAAGACAAAGTTAACTCAACAAAATGCTAAACTTTCAAAAGTAAATTTACGAAAATTAAAACTAAGATGTTGTGATGAAAAGTTCAAATTGAAGAAAGCATCCTTCCTCTTTACAATAAGTATATGGATTGTGAAGAAATTAAAATCATTTGAAAATAGATATATAAATTATTTTGTGTCAAACAAGAGCAATCATATTCTTTACCCTCTTTCAAGTGCATAATGAACATTGACTAATTCAGAGTTTGGTCCCTAATTTTCTAGTAGGTTGGGAGGATAACGACTGTCACTCCAGAGCTCCCACTACTCCCTCCCCTGAGGGCTAACAACCTCACATCTGTTTCCAATCAACTGGACCAAATTGGGGATTTTAATCTGCCACCTTAAAATCTCCAATTATACATTCAACAAAGTATATTTCCTTATTTATTTGCTCCTAACTCCATATATTAAATACTCTCCCATGAAATCAAATGTGATTCTCCCCATGTTATAAAAATCATAGCCCTTTTGGAACATATGTTTCTCAACACATTTTGACATTTTTATTGGCCAGATCAAAAAAATCAATGAAGATCGGAGTTCAAATCTTCACAAATTATTGACATTTAAAACCATATAAAATGAAATCAATTATTCAAATCAATTCTTCACAAAACTATATCTCAAAGTAGGGAGAAGGGTAAGGAATACTACTCATAATTCATGAGAAGGATACGACAAAATACGGATTTCATATATAAAAATAAGTTTACAAAATAAAAGAAATAAAAGCACAACTTATCTCATAATCCTTCCCAAGAAAACCCCTAGAAGTTCTCTCCAAGTCTTTCTCTCTTTACAAGCACTCTCAATTCTCTCTTAGAAGTGTATTGGAGAATAAATCTCTCACATTCCCTCTTTCCCTCTCCTCTTACAATCATTGAAGAAAATATCCAAGCCCTTGACTTTCTCTCTCTAACTATCCTTCATGCCACACACACCTCATGCAACTCAAAGCCGCTCTCTCTCAAACCCTAGACTTCCCTCTCTTTTATCAAAGGTTGTCTCCCTCCAAAAGAATTCAAAATTCCCTCTAAAATTCTATCCAAAAGTCAACTCTTTTGAATTCAAAAAACATGTCCATTGATCCAAGAGACATATCCCTTCATAAAGGAACCTTCCAAAGTGTTTAGATGCATTGAATTACTCTAAGGGGTGTTTAGAACAAGTGTCCCATTGAAAGTTTGTGCAAAATTTGCCTCAAACCGCCTTAATCCACAAAGAGTCATCTCTAACGCATATGGCGCCAAATCTAGTGCAACATGCGCAAACTCTCCATTAAATGGCACATCTGGTGCCAATCTAGCTCATCATGTAACAGTTTGTTGAACACCACATT
The DNA here is from genome assembly GCF_001263595.1 of Phalaenopsis equestris. Taxonomy (NCBI): domain Eukaryota; kingdom Viridiplantae; phylum Streptophyta; class Magnoliopsida; order Asparagales; family Orchidaceae; genus Phalaenopsis; species Phalaenopsis equestris. The sequence goes on from NW_018222745.1 coordinate 47,192, forward strand.
GTTCTGAGTTTTTCAGCATCTGGCGCCAATCTGACGAATCACGCGCCAATTCGAAGCACCATGCGCCAATCTAGCGCATCTTGCGCCAAAATGTGAAAATTCGCTATTTTGGCTTCAAATTTTGTCCTTTTTGCTACTTTTGCTCAAAATGCCTAAAATTGATATACCTACAATAAAAACATGAAAATAGCCTTCTTTAAAGTGCAATATCACCAAAAAGAAGCATAAAGTATATACTTTAAACAACATATTATTTTGGTGTATCAGGCGCCACCTCATCCTCATCCGCTCCGAGCTTTACAAGCGGCGCTCTGTCTTTCAATGCCGTCAGACACCTCAACACCTTGTCAGCCCGCGTTTTCATTCCATCCATTTCTCTAGCATAATCCAAAGAGTCCATTCGATACACGCAGTAACAAACGACATCCATTTATCATCCCAAATCTCCCGAACCCAAGAGTCGTTCAACTTCAAACCTTACGATCTCTCTTGATACTCAACCAAATTGAATGGGGTTTATTTTTACACCTTCATCTACTCAATACAAACCTATATATACGGTTGATCAAGCATGAAATACAATAAATATGTATGGAGAATCAAATTAAGCTTGGTTTTAGGAAAGAGTTCAATACCTTTATCTGAGAGAGGTGCCTCAATCAGATGGTTGTAGAAGCTTTGAATGAGTCTAATGAACCTCCAGATAAGCTCCTGGGCTATGGTGAGTTGCCTAAGTATGATTTCAAGCAAGCTCGATTTCAGGTGTTAGTTTAGAGCTAGGTTAGAGGCTCTCTGTTACCGGGCTTTTGTGGGGAATTAACTTCTCTCACTCGGGGGATGGTGTGTGCACAATTTATTGGAGTTCATTGACTGTGGAGTTGTGGAGAGATTTATCCTGGATTTAGGGAAAATTTCAATGATGAAATTGGCCATGTGGAGTGGTTGTGAGTGGCTGAGAGCAGGGGATTGAACTTAAAAAGGTTTGGAGAAGCTCTGGTGAGATTTTTGTAGAGTTTCCCCAAGGTTTCTAGCACTCTCTCCTTTGGTATTTATAGACATGGCCACTAGGCTAAGCTCAGGGGTGGCTGATGGATGCAATGGAGAGCTGAGGTGGAGGGCTAAATGGACCAAGTGCCTAATCATGGCTTGACAAATTGGCTAGGTTCAATTAGTTTCAAATTCAGGTATGTTGGTTCTCGATTTTGGCTCCTCCAGTGATTAGGGTGGCTGGCTAATCCCAAAATTATAGAAGTGTAATATAAATAAAGTTGAATCCACTTTGCAGTGCGCCAAAAACTTGTTTTGTTATTTATGAATAAGAAATTGAAGCAATTTATGTTAGGATTCTACAAAAGTATACGTATAGTTATCAAGTAATATAATATTTTCTGATTAAGCCCCAAATATTGATCCCACAAGGAAGGTGTAAATTTGTAATGGAAATTTAAATGTAATGGAAATAAATTTGTAATGGAAATTTAAATCAGGAAATTCACAATGATAAAGAAAATCTTCTACACTAAATTTTAAATGTTTAGGATGCTAACAGAACTAAATTACCAACTTCAAGAGAAACTATAAAGCAAAGCTAAGCAATTACTACCAAATTATATTTTTGTGACGAAGTTATCAAATATGAGAAAGTATCTTTCTCACTACAATGAGTTTTTGGTTAAATGAGAGAGATAAATGGTTTTATTTTGCCTTGTGCCAAATAGGAGCAATTTTAATTTTCTACCCTTAGTCAAGTGTAATCGTTAGCTAACCTTAGATTGAGTCTCTAAATCTATGGTTAGACTGGGAGGATAATGACTCTCAATCCAGATCTCCCACTTCCCTTCCCCTGAAAGCTAACTCTTGCTTTAGTTCTTAAACACTAAGACCAAATTGGAGATTTTAGTATGTCACCCTAGAATCTCTAATTCTTCACCCAGTAATATATATTTCTCTATTTATTTTCACCCAATTTTATGAACGAAACACTCCTTCATGGAATCAAATGTGATTCTAACATTGTTGTGAAACTCATACTCCATTTCCCGGATAGTATGTTTCACAACAGATGCTAACATTTCAATTGGACAAATCAAAAAGTAAATTAAGAACAGAGTGAAAAAATCATCATAATTTATTTTATATTTTAAAATTGGCACATCCAAATTATCTCTTCATTTGACCATATCTCAGAGTAAATAGAAAAAAAAAACTACTCAAACCTCCTGAGAAAGATACGACAAAATACGAATTTCATAAATAAAAGAAAGTTTATACAACAATAATTAACAAACACCACTTATCTTTAATTCTTTCTCAATTCTTTCTCAAAGCAAATCCAAATCCATTGTAGCTCCTGTTGAACCTTTTCTCTCTTTACAAGAATATTAATTCTCTCTTCGAAGATGTGAGGAAGAAGAAATCTCTCACTTCTCTCCCTCTCCAACAACTCTTAAGAGAAATCACACTAAAACTCACCACACTACAGAATACACACAATGGAACACCAAAGGAAACTTAATGACACACTAATTGACTCCTTTTTTGATCAATTTCCACTCTAAATAGAGCGTAATGTAATTTTTCCAAGAGGTGTATCAAATAACTCTTCAAAAAGCGTCCAAATTTGTCGAATCTTCTATATTTTTGCCCTGCACAAAATTCAGCATTATCGGTGCCCATGACCCAAATTAAATTTGTGCTCTTTGTTAAATGGTGCCATCGGTGTCCATGATGGCATCGTCGGCGCTGAGTATTTCTCTCCAAAACGCTATTTTGACTCCAAATTACATCATTTTTGTTTTCATTTTGCTCCAAGTGCTAAAAATCATCATCCTGCAACAAAACATGAAAAATAACATCCTTTAAAGCGCAATAACACCAAAAATGAGTATAAAATATGGGTCTAAAAATGCATATAATTTTGGTGCATCAAAATCCCCCAAACTTAAAATCCCCCAAACTTAAATGT